>NW_009200418.1:0-540 GCF_000690835.1 Fulmarus glacialis
ATAAAAGCAATAGTTATATATTCAAAAGAAAAATACAATAAAAAGTTTGATTTTCAAATGCACTAAGTGTTGCACCACATCTGATCAGCCAGTCAATAGTCAAGCTGTGTCATCAAGATGAGTTGACAGATGCTTCAGTTTGCTCAAAAGAATTACAATTGAATGACAATTTTTTTTTTTTTAGAATCCATTCAATCCCAAATTTTTAAATCACTTCAGTGGTAACATGGGGAAAAATAAGAAACGCTGACAAAGAATAATATCCTTCTTTGTGTTTGTAGTCAAAGTTAAATAAATTTGAAACTGATATTCATTGCTGACCCACTGGAACAAGCACAGAAATTTCTCCAAGTGTTACATAATTTAATTATGGGCTTTGTTTAATGATTCAGAGCACACTTTAGATCATTTTTCCAATGAGCTCCTTAACTAAATAATCACTATTCTCTTCCTAACAGGATTAAAAGATATGTAGTAACTCACATGAATTACAAGAGAATTAGTTGAAGTAGTGTCCTGGTTTTGGTTGGGATAGAGTTA
>NW_009200419.1:0-33594 GCF_000690835.1 Fulmarus glacialis
GGGGTTAGCCGCCCTTGGTTAGCCACCCGCGGGGGCGGGCTCGGGGAACGTTGCTGCTGCCAGCCTGGGTCACTGAAAAAAGTGTGTGCTGTGCCCGGGTCAGAGAGCCTGGTGGAGCCGGACAGCCGTGGCTTGTGTCCCCGGAAGCCCCGAGAGCGCCCGGCAGGGACGGGCGTACCCAGGGGGTCCTTCTTTCTCCGGGGTGGTCTCTTACTTCCTGGTGGGCGCCCAGGCCGCACACCCCACGTCCCCGCCACCGGGGCAGCAGCCGGAAAACACGCCTTGCTGCTTGCCTCTCGTACGCCTTGGACAGCCGCTCTTTGTAGCTGGAGGCTTACTTGCTTACTCCTTCATTGTGGGGTCTGGTATGCTGTGTGATGTTGAGGTCAGAGATTACTTTGGGGTCAGAGATTTACTTGTGAGAACAAACTGACACCACATTACATCTGAAAAGGAGCAGGGAGAGGGACACCGAACATTTAAAAATAGTAAAGCTGCAAAAAGTAAAAACATCAGAATTGAGGGATTTTGAAGTTGCCAGTGTTGAATAGGAAGTAATGAGCAGTGCTAGTAGATGCAGGAGCCAAGGACGTGTGGTAAGCGAGCAGGCAGGTCGAGGGAGAGGAAAGCTGGTCTAACCTGCGGTGGGGTTCAGCGCTACCTTGGGCGACCAGTGTTTGTGCTGAACACAGGAGCTCCTCTGCGGTGCTGGGCACGTCACCAAGGCCCACGTTTGCACAGTGTAGAACAAAGCACGTCTTTACAGGCTCTATCTGAAATGTCTGAAGTCAATGAGAACTTTGTTGTAGGCTTCAGGAGTCCTGGGTGGGTACTTAAATGGGCAGATACAACATAACCTTTGTGTACCTTGGTTCCCTTGCTGTCAGATTAGAAAAGGCAAACCCTGTAATCCAATGAAAGTATTTTGAAAAGCGTTCATTCATGAAACACTCCTGGCAGTTGATGAGGAAATTCATTTGGTATTTCGTGCTTTTCACTGAAGTCTTGAGCCACAACTTGAAAGAAAGAGATAAACACTAAATATTCACTGAACTGTGCAAAGAGAAAAAGAATATGTCTGTGTAGTTAGAGAATGTATACTGAGATGTTTTCATGTTTGCTTTAAAAAAAAGAAACCAACCTAAAATTCAGAGGGAACTGTGGATTTGGGGGTGGTGGACCTTTACACGGAAGCAATCACACACATTTTGGCTAACAGACAAGCATTTGCCGTAGAAGGTTGCTCTCTTCCGTGGACCAGCCACCAGAGGGAGTTGGGATGCACCTTTTCTGGGTACTCGGATACTTGCTGATGGCAGAGTATGTTTCAGTAAGTTAAAATAGGCACTTTCTGCAGTTTTAAAATAACAACTGGCCCTGGTACCAGATCCTCAGGCTTCTCTTCCTCTGACCCTGCTGCCCTGCTGCTGTTTGCTGTGCCCCAGCCCTGTGCCTCTGAGAAACCTTGGGTTTCTCTGGTGTTCTGCCTTCCTCACAGGCTGTCACCTGCCCTCAGCCAGGTGCTGCTCACCTCCAGGCTCTGCAAGATGCAGGCCGGGGTTTCTTGTGGTGCAGGTACTTCTCATCCAGCACCAAATCTATAGCTCTTCCCACCTCTGCATCTTTTACAGTTCCTTTCCGGGGTCCTCGCTGCTCCTGTATCCTCTGGTTATGCTCGGGTACCAGATACTGATGAAAAGTGAATATCAGAATATAAATTTTCTACTATTTCTACTCTGTCCTTTGAACATCGATGATAAGACAAGTGTAGCTAGTTTGTTTTCTACCTTTATATATGTGATGGATGAGTTTTGTTTCCTCTGGTTTTGCCTTTATTTCACTGTTTCTAAGTGCCACGCGTTGTGCCAGAGGCCTACAGGTTTTCTGAATAGAGTAAGTACCTACAACCCATATAATACCTGAGTTTTTAATATGTCTGTATTTAAATTCAGATGTTATACTTGTGAGGCAATAACAAAATAAAAGAAGACTCATCGAGGATCAGAATTCCAGACAGTACACATCAAAGATGATAAATAAAGGACAGCTAGTCAAAGAAAGTATAAAACTGATGTACTGTAGGCTTGAATACTAGGGCTGTCATCTGGATCATACTAATTTTTCAAAGTTTTACCATTCTCTTGGGTTCTTTATTTCTGTTTGAGAGAAATCTCACAAGATGCTTTAATTGGGTTTTTTCCTTATTATAGCTTTTTATTAGCTCATTAATCAAGCTTAACAAGACATATTTTTAGATTCCTCACTGGCAGTGATTATCTTTCTGTGCTTTATATTTGAAGTACCAGTCTGTGAGGAAAAGGTATTCGTTGTCCTTTGCTCTAGGAAAATATGCATTACATTTAACAGTTTTTTTGACTTTTAATCATCGCAAGGACCCGTGCTAAAACAAAATAGGAGACCGTTCTGCCATCACTTTCACCTGCCCTTCCCATCCTCTACCCCAGTTGTCCCTAATCTCTATTGAAAGGGCCCAGAGAGTAAGTGTAACTTCGGGGCACCTTCTCTCCCATGCTGAGTCCCAGTGGGATTGCCAGCGCCTCTCCCCCTGCAGTAGCAAAAAGAGCTTTTTACAGACTCAAGAATTTGTTGCTCATTTTCTGCTGTAGGACCAGAGACAACTTTAAACAGTTGAATAATTGTGCTATTCAGAGATACTGCAGATGGCATAAATACAGAGCTACACTTACCAGAGGGTATTTACAGGTTTCGCTTGTACAGTTATTTCAGAAGTACATTGCTGTAGGTCTTGGTTATTCTTCATTTCAATGTGTGTATGTGCACACGTATGCCGACAGGCTCCGTGTTTCTTGAGCACCTGGGATTTACACATTTAACCACAGATATCCTTCCCTGAACCTGTGGAATTAGATCTTGGCAATAATTAAAGGTCAATATGTCAGATGTTGTTATGCCATTTATATTATTGCCCCACTTATTTAAAGAAATAGCTATTGCGCTGAGACAATACTCTACAATATTTTGCTAAATAAATTTTAACATTGTGTAAAATATGTTTTTTTCTAAATACCTATACAATCTTCATGAAATACTCAACTTTTCCAGGCCCTCCTACTGAGGAACACCGAGTAGAGTATTCGCATATGCCAGAGCTGAGCTGCAATCACCTCCAACTTTTATTTATTCACTTAAGCCCTAAAAGCTATTTTGTATTACAAAAATGTCAATATTATTCCTACTTGCATTTTCCCTTTTTCTTTGGTAAGAGTGTTGATCCTAGCTAGTAATCCCTTCCAGAGTTGCTTTTTCTTGAACAAATTAAATTTACAAACACCGAAGCAGAACCAAGCTATTCCTTCTCTCTCATGTGCAGGCTGCATGTGATCCCTTTAGGCCACAATACCACTTTGAATACTTAATGTTGACTTGTCGAGTTTCACCAACTGCACAGTGATATGGACAGGATTAAATCTTGTTTTATTTCATCGGCTCCCTAGCCAAGCAGTAACGGGGTATGGAGGGCTCATGGTGTTTTACTCTGTTCCACCACTGCAGTGCAAATAATAAGCATATTAGTGAATCTGCTGACATTCGGCACCTTGACGCAAATGAGAACATTTTTCTAGGTCTGAAATGCATTGTCAAGTAGCATTCTTGTCAGGGTTGTGTAGTGTATAAGCAGAAGTCATTATGTTTGCACCCAGAAGATATTTTGATGGTGAATTAAGGGCTGACCTTCATATCATACCATTTATTAGAGCAAGCTTTACAGTAAGCTCCGTATAATGGCTCAAAATAAGGTTAACTATTTGTGTTCCATGCCTGAACAGGCAAAGGAGTCAGAGCATTACAACTCTCGGATAAGTTGTGAGCTGCTTAGCTTTTCAGCTGCCCATTGTGTTTTGGTTGAAAGGTAACTGTTAAGCTTTTATGTTATTTTTGTTGTTGTTATTAGTTTAAGTTTGGAAGGTGCTTTAATTGGAATATTGTAAAATGATTTATCTGTCAGACAGTGGATATCCTCCAAGCTTATTTTTTCCGGAGACTATCAGACTGTCTTTGCTTTCTGACTGCCCAAAGGAAATTACAATGTAGTGTACTCATAATCATGTTATCTCTTTTATAGCTGCAGATCATTTTTATGACATTGTAGATGTACAAAGCCCGGATCGATATCTAGAGACTTGCTATCCTTTTAAGTTATGTGACTCTACCAAATTTTAGACATGAAAATATTCCAGGTGAAGCGTTACTGGGTTTCATAATTTTTACAATATCTGTTTTTACAAAACTTTTTACAAAAACAGTTGCCAAGCTTCATTGGATATGAAAGCATTGATTTTTTTTTTTTAATACTTTGCACTGTTGTCAGATAGCGTCCATCTGTTCTAATCTAGCATTGTCTTTTCTGCTGAAGGAATGGTTTCATGTTTCAAAATAATTGCTGCTGTTCTTGTGTTTTGATGAATAGTATATTTAGCAATCTGTACCTCATGGCATGAAATATTAGAGTATCTCCTAGTCCAAAAATATGGAACGAATATATTAATATTTAACATACCTTTGAAGGCTTATTGAATTAATTTGATATATGAACCTGGGTTCTTTCTGTTTTTAATTTTCCTGATGCCTGGTTTGGGAACTCTGAACTTTGGGTAAAAGGAAACAGATTAATACTGGACCTCAGTTAATCTGTTTATCAATGATCAGGTGTGGTCCTGTTTGTTAAATAACTGAAAAGAAATGACAGTGACTGTTACGAATGTTATTCATTTACAGATGTCTGTTTATAACCCATTTAAATTGAAGAATTCTGTATTTCAGCTGTTGCAGTGTAATGCACAGGCTCTGAAAATACTGTGCAAACCTGTAATCATTGTTTGACCTTTTAGACACAGGGCTTGCCATTGTTTCAAGGATTATTAGCCTTTACAGAATTGCTTTATAAGGATTTAGCAATCTTTTATTGTTCACACACGCTTTCAGTGATCCTAAAAAAACTTTACCGAAGAGAGCTGGCAGGTAGATGAGCCTATGTAAGCCAATCCAGAAGGTACATCATGGTTGAATTAACCCTCCGTATTCATGATGTTTTAATAGATTTTTTTTTTTTTTTTTTTTTAGACAGAAACTTTGTGTGCCTCTTGCCTTAGTTTATTACTACCAGGATGACTATTAAGAAAGTTTTTATATGAAAGGTTAGTCCTCAAATTCACATCTGAACTATTGACATAAAATTGGGATCTATATGTGACCTAGTTAACACTTTAATACTTATTGATAGAAAATTATATGTATATAGTCATTCATAAAACACATGGAAAATTCATTCTACAGCTACACTGCCACAGAATCTCTCACTTTTATCTTGTGTCACTGAGCTCTTCTCTTCCATAAAACTCCACGATATTAATTGTAAAGGACAGTGGTTCAAGGTCATTCTAGCTAAAAACTGCCCCTTTTTGTTCTACAGAGATCAGAAAATGTAAAAAAAGCACATCATCATCATAATGCAGAAATGAAAGTATGGTCATGGATAGTACATTACGACCCAGAGGAAAGAATGTGAACAATGCGGCTGCAGAGAGGAATATTAAGTGATGTATGTGAAACTGCCAAAATGAGAATTGCAGCCGAAGGAAGCGAGACGGGAGTCTAACTACAATCAATATCCAGGTTAAGTAAACAATTACAGTCTGCTGGAGTTGGAAGGAAATTCACACAGCCTGACAGGGTAACTTCAGCATCTTCAGGTGTAAATTCTGAATTTACTTTATGGATACCTTTCTTGCCATTTACACAGAGTGTAACTGATTCTGTAACTCCAGAACCTATCAGGCAAAGGCTGCTTTCAGTTTATCAAGAGCTGTTGTTAAGTCCTTGCCAACAAATGATGCATGTCAATTAACAGTGGAGGTTGTTTTAAAAATTTGGAAACTGATGAGACTCAGAAGTGACCAACAGAACAATGTATGTTATCAGACAATATGATTAGACAAGGAAGCAGGCTTATGAATAAGTAAAAAATACAAAGGAGTAATATTAGGGTACTTTGTGAGCACTGAGCTTGTCCAACATAGAAGACATCAATCCTAGAATGGAAACAGCTGTGTTTACAACATTGTAGGATAGTTTCCTTATCAAATATTAATATGTGGAAAAGCCCTTGTGTGAAAACTTGGCAGTTGGTCCAACAGAAGGTTCTTCTTCTCCTTGCAACATTTGCTATAAAGTCAAAATAGTTTCAACACCATTAAAAGAGATGCCTAAACCCAAAAAAGACCTGAGATAGATTTATAGATGAAAGAAAGAGTATTTTTTACATTTTGGCTTGATCTCTTACCCCTTACTTAGGCAAAACTTCTTGGGAAACCTCAAAATTTTCCTGACAGCGTTCATACGTATGAAACTGATAGTATAGTAGGCAGCTGTTCTGCTATTATCACATTATTTTATATTTAACCCCCCAAAAAATCTTTATGCTTTAAAAATATCAGTTCCTAGTGGACAGTAAAGTGCCGGAGAGTATTTGTTTCCCCGTGCTCAGAACAGATGAAATACAGCAAACCAACCACCGCCTGTTCTCTCACCACTGTGTGTCTTGCTTAGGATTAGCTAAGACATGTAACATATCTGGTGGGAATGCTATATAGTGAATGTGTGAGTGAGGTGTGGCACACATACACAGGAGAGTAGGCTTCATTAATTTTGTAGCCCAAAGAAGAATTTTTTTTTTCATTTTAGTTCTTCTTAGTATGTCTTGGTGTGTTTGCACTGTGTACAATTTTGGAGATTTTTTGTCTTCAAAATTGAGAAGTATTTGTCTCCAAATACTGAAAGAACCATTACCAAATTCTAGAAAAGAATAGCAGAGGAAACAATTTAAATTTCAAAACTTTATGCCAAGACGTAATCCAAGATACAGAGCAACTTTGGACAGTATGGTCAGACTGCACCTGCAAGAGCTCTAGATCAGACGGGGAAGGAAGTATTCCAACAGATGTGATTTACAGTAGCGGCACAAGCAGTCATATGCTTCTTGCAGTTTTCTCTTATTAAATAACTCTTAGTAGTTTTGTTTTGGGTTGTGAGAAAATGAGAAAGACCAGATTACTCTGTATTTTAGAGGGGAAACAATGGGATTAATTAGGTCCCTATTTTATTCAACTGATTTTGCACTTAGGGATGATGTGATAGCAGAGCGCTTAAGATGTTGACCCAACAGAATTGCCAGAAAACTTGTGTTTAAAATGAGGTTTGTGGATGGACTATGGCATTGAAATACTGTATTCTAGAAAGTTACAGTGAGCTCTGTAGTTAGACAGCACTGGCACTTGTTTTCCACTGAGAGAAAGAGAAAAGTTGTTAGGCAAGATGAAACTGCAGGGAAGAGTAGGTGTACCTCCCCAGCTCCTAGAAGTTAAATCCCTGTCATGTTAGATGAAAGCTTAAATACGTGAAATTTCTCTTCTTTATTAATCTTTCTGATAAGTGATTGCTAGGATGCTATAGACTTAAGAAAACTGAAGGAATATAGGAGAACTTGAGGGGTGTGTAGTACACTTACTTACACTTAACCTACTCCATACTGAAGTGAAAAAGTTTGGAAATCAAGAGAGGTCAGTTCCTTCTACTTTAAGTGTATAACTCTGCTTTCCTTATCTGCGAAGCAAAGCTGCATGCTATTTTTGCCTTTACTGAACTTCTGAAGCCTTAACAGAATAATATGGGGTTTTTTCTATGTCATATCACTTAAGTCAGCAAATTACTATCTGCTAGATTACATTTTTCAGCCTGTGGCCGTGTGTGCTGCAGTAGTTGATTTGATGTTCTGTAAGAATTCCTCTTTAACTTGACTTAATGATTTATACTACCAAATTGTTCACATTTCTAAACTGTATATGAAACTAATTAAACGGGATAGAATTTGACTGGTGACCTTTTTTGTTCTCATGTGATATACATGAGGAAAACAGCAACGAACAGAGAACAACTGGCGGAAAGGGTTCATTTTCCATACACAACATCTCTGAGAGCACCTTTGGGTTTGCTCAGGAGGAAACTCCAGTTTAACCATTCTAGCATCCCTTAGACTGCCTCTTAGATGGGCAAACTCTATTGATGCCAGACTCAATAGCTGAGTGTGGCGGAAAGGGTCTCAGTGGTAAACATCTGTTTTTGAATCAGCTGGGAATTACTTCTGCTTGTTAGCAGGTTGGAATAGCTTAGGAGTGCCTTCATGTGAATTTGCATCTCCATGTTTCAGAGGGGAAGTGATACAAGATGTGGGAGACTTTGATTTGGTTCCCACTCTGCCAAAAATAACTGATATAATTCCTGATAAAAGTTGTATGGTTTCTGCCTGAAACCCTATGCTGATAAGGCAACACAAGTATTTTGGATATAGTGCTGGAGCACAAGAGGGCTATTCTTGCCTTCAGCTATCCTCTCTGCTTGATAAGAGTTATTTGGTAGATTGGAGCAAATCTCCTTTGATACCTGTGTGCCTTTTTAGGGCTTTAGGAGCATTCCCCAAGAAGATTCATGATTCCCGTGCTCTGGCAGAATCAATGCAAATTACTCACAAGGCGACAAAGAAATTGGCCTAAGGTTCCCAGGAAAATGTGCTGCTGGTATGTGGATGCCTTTTAATCTTCTCCTTAATTTTACATGCACACCTGAACGCAAATACATGCCTGATAGGAGTGAGGAAAGGAGGCAAAAGGAAACAATAAAAACAAACACGGTACCTATGAACTTAAACCCAGATGAAGAAAGGTTTGAATAATCCTCTGGTTACGCAACATATTTAAAGGTATGATCTAGTTAATAAAGCATTTTTTCTCATTATTATTTTTATACTACAGAAAAGCAAGTAATGTATAGATCAGTACAGAAGCTGAAGGAATAAGTCTCCAGTAAAAGTATGGCCTGAAATGCTGATGGCTTTAAAACAAAATTATGCCTATTTACAAATGAATCAGTCAATTTTTAAGTAACCAAAATGCAGAGTGGAATGGATACAAATTATCTCACAATTGATCAGAAGGTAAATAATGACATGTACTGCTGCATACTGAGGAAGGTGAAAATAAGGAAATAGCATTAGTAATCTGCCTCTGGGGACTGAGATTGGCATAATTGGTAGAATGAGTCTGAAACTAAGAAACGAAGGGTAAGGCTGAGAGATTTTTGGACTGCCCAACCTATCTCCTGTAAACAGAAAAAGTGAGTTCAAGTGTCTTCCAACGATGATGGTGTTAGCAGCGAGCAGAAACATGGGCAGCAAGAAGGGAAAATAATGATCTGCATAACAACAGTCAGGTAGGCCAGTCTGGTCCAGCTTCTGCAGTGTGAGGGATGGATTCCTTGTTGGGGCTTGTTCTGTCAGCCCTGCACCGATGGATGCACCCCTGAGGGAGATGCGTTGTGCCACCGCTACCTGCCTCTCCTCTGCGGCTGGGCAGGGGGAGCCATTTGTAGGGATAGCCATTTGTAGGGAGGAAATGGTCAGAGGAAAGTGCAGCCGACACTGCTGGAGGGAAGAGCAACAGGCCAGAGCAGTTCTTCAGGATTATAGTTAGGTGCTATAATCGGCAGAAGGATTTTGATTAATCTGGGTAAAAATTGATGGTCAGGAAAGAGTAATTAAAATGTTTGTATGCAAATATAATGAGCTGGACCAGCAAAATGTGGGATGTTAGAAGGATTACAAGAATGTAGTGGAAAAACAGGTGTGGAACAGGGTGTGGTAATCAAAAAAGATAGAATTGCACATTAATTTATGAAGCAGATTAAAGAAAGAAGTAGCAATGGTGTAGTTATGTTTGAATCAAAAGCGCTTCAAAATCAGGGAATGATAGTTAGAAAAATTCTATCAATTTTGTGAGTCTGTAGGATATTGTAGGGTTGGATTTGGTTACTAAAAGGGATCTTTTTAAAGCATTTTATGTTTTAACATTTTTTGCGTGGTTAAAGCTTTGAGTACTACCAGGAGTTGTGACCATATGGGTGGGCAGCCCCACATACGGAAGTATTTAACTTCTTCAGTATAGCTTGGAGAACAAATGCTAATAATACTGGTTATTTTTGCTGGTAATAACTGACAGTTTTTTCACTTCATCGATAAGAGGCCAACTTTAAGGTTTCATTTAAGTAATGAAGTTATTGTAGATGAGCTGATTGAAGAACGTATGATGTGTGATTCAGATAAAATTGAATGACAAGAATAAAACAAATAGGTATGTAACTGAGGATTTCAAAGCTTGATACTCTACGGATGTGGATGATTAAATCAATCTACCAAAGAAGCTCAGAAACTCAAATGTGGAGGAGATCTGGAACTTTCTTACTCAAAAGTTTGAAAACTATCTGGAATTAATATCCAGAACAAAGAAGGAAACATTGTAGAAAGAATCTAACTGGATGAATAGCCACATAATTAAAAATAAATGAGCAGAATGAAAAAAGATTGCAGAGAGGACTGACAGGCAAAGAAATCTATGCAAAAGAGGTAAAGAAGCATAGTAATAAGGTGAATTGAACAAAAGTCAAGCAGAGCTAGACCTTGCACTGGCTATTAAACATGATAAAATTACCCAGCCTTAAGCAAGCAGTTTCAGAAACAAACCACTAAGAGAACATGGCGTCACTGTTCAGAGAGTAAATGTATGACCCTAAAAATAAGAAAATGCTTTATTCTGTATTCATTAGAAATGCTGCTGCTGACTGTGGTGGGAAATGGAGGTTGCCTAGTAGGAATGAGTCCACAGGCTTTAAAATAAAAATCATGGCAATTGAGATACAAGCAAAACACAAGCAGTTTGATGTAGTGAAGGATGGTGATCAACAATCTCCTGACCAGAAAGAGACCAGCTCACCGACCGCTCTCATATCTGATACCATAAGACAGCAAATACATGGTGAATAGGGAGAAGGAAAAACAATCCAGGTGGTTATCAGTGCATTAGTCCGACCTTGAGGCTTTAGAAGAAATTTTGAAGGGAATCCTTCCTGTACCTGCAAATGCTTGTCTGATACCAGCTTTGGTTATAAGCGTTGGACCATTGCAGGATTGCTCATGTTAGCCGCATGCTGCAGGCAATGCACACACACTTACCCTCATCAGGGACCAGGTGTTCTTAGGTGCCAGTTTACCCTGCCTGTGAGCCTAAACACTTCTCCTGAACAAATCGTACCTTTAGGTAATATTGGACATCTTTTTTTTAAAGTGTCTGAGCATAGTTCAGTCTAGCATTTCTTCTTGATTCCTTGCCTATAACTTAATTTTGATATATAATGGGCAGATCAAGACTCACACAAACATAGATTTCGGTTGTAGGCTGCAACTTTCCCATACAAAGTACCAAAACTTAATATAGGTGCAGAACACAGATTATGGAGTTTCTGTGAGACTCTCTTCCAACTGACTTACGAATGCAGCCAACTCTGTGAAATGATCTTAACTTCCTTCTTGAGGATGAGAGAGAGAGAGATTGTGAAGAACACACTTGAGTCTACAAGGATTTTCCCATAAGAATCAAGTCCACTGGATGAATTTCAAGTTTTGTCCTGGAAGCTAAGTGCTTTAGATCTCTTACTAGCACTAAGCATAAATTAAGTTGTAAAATTGCAATCTGTCTAGAAAAATTAAATGTATTTCTAAATTGTATTTAAGCAATGATGTTGTGAATGAGGTGAAAAAACTCAACAGACCTTTCCCAATAGGTTCCCTAATAAAGGAATTTCCTTCTTGACCACCAGAACCAACAGCCTGACAAAAAGCATCTTAAATGCCACATTTTCTGTACTACGTCTACAGGGACTGCAAGAAAAATAAGCTCAACCCAAACATCGGAGAGCAAGTCACATTTTGTGACCTATACTCTTCCCCGCCCTGTGGGACTGTCTGTTTGACTGAGGTTTGAGCAGTTCTTCCCAGAATTGAGATGAGGAGGTGGTGAGCATTTTTACAACACAGGTCATTTTAGTATTAAAATTAGTGCTTAGAGTGCTTATACTGTTAAAAATAGTGCTGAAAGAGGACTGTGCAATGAATAATAAGTTTAGGCAATGCTGATAAATTAAAAATAAATCATGGCTTTAGAAGTTGTTCAGAGGGGCTTGTGTAATCTTTAAGTTTTCCCAAAATTAAATATCAAATTATTGGTAATGCCTGGCATCGTTTGTAGGAATGTAGTTCAGATACACTCATCAAAAGAGCTCATATCATTAGAGGGGTGATTGTGTCATCTCCAGTAGAATTATTCCACACCATTGGTATTTCTTGGCAGACTGACGTGTTTTCACTTGACATTGCTGTAACCCCTGGGAGAGAAAGTGAGTCCTACCTTTGTGTGAATAATTCATTAGTGAGCCATCACTCTGAAGTATTCCAAAGAAGTATTCCCTTCTTTTGGGGGAGGAGGGGAGAGATACCAAAGCCACTTAATTTTTTTTACTTTTACTTTTTTTAATGCTACCCTGCAGTCTTGCCACTTCCTAAGCATTCTTCCATAGCAAGCTTCTCTCCCAGCAAAGAACTAACTCTCAGCTCTGATCTTTTGGTCTGTAAATTAATCGGTGTTATTTTTCCAACGGGTTCTGGAGCAGAGCAGTGGAAAGCTGGTGATGCAGTGTAGCCTTTCTGAAAGTGCTGGATTGTCTGGAACTGGACAAAAATGCCGGTAAATCAAACTTTCTCTCAGAAATCCAGCCAAGAAGTATGGCTGGCTGTTTAGTAAAATGTGCTAAAATATATTTTCTAATGACTGGGTAGACTGACATTGTTGGCAGTGAGCATGCAGACCACATATTAAACACCTGGCAGAACCAGGAAAATGTCGTCTTTCATATTTGATCAGAGAATGGAGGGCTCAGCATTCACAGGCATGTTTAAAGCAGTGATGATAATGTTTACACAGAGTTGGTTTGTCTTATTTTTGAAGTATAAAAAGCCTGGATTTTCCATTTACCTGGATAAATGTTCCTATTGCTAGTAACAAGTTTAAGGAGCAGAAGTTGAAACAAAAGACCCTGTATGGCATATTTGTCTTATTTTAGGTAAGCCTTTCCTAGGTGTCCTATTGAAGGCTCTACCACGGACAGTTTTTTTCTAAAATCGTATCAATACCAGGTGTTCTCTTTATTCTTTACTTTTTCACTTCTAATATGTATTTTTTCATGTCTGCTAGAAAAGCTTGGCTATCAGCTTAAAGCATGTTCTTGATAGCAGGCAGGCAAGGGCTGGATGAGCCATTCTTTTATTCTTATGTGCAATATCTTGGGTATTCGAAGGGCTCTTTAGTGATCCCTTCCTCTAAGAAGCTCAAATAATTCCTGGTATTTTATTAATCTGTCAGAGCAGGGGTTGCTTCTGAATTTATCTTGGTATTTCTGTCTGAAACAGCTGTGCAGCCTATGCTTCAAATTGCCAGCATTAAATCAACATAGTTTTCCTCCTCATTCTTCATCAATTTGTCATATAGATAAGCCCACTACCTGCTCTAGCAATCTTCCATTATCCACTGTTCTTGCTGGTTTCTTCCATATACTTCCATCAACACCCACAAAGGCTTTTTACCCTCAGATATATTCTGTCTTTTTCTCTTTAGGTTTTTTAACTCCACTGCTTAAGACGATGTCTGCAGATAGCTAATGACTCTAAAAATTGAGCATGTCATATGACTTATTTTGCCAGTGATATAGCTAGGAGGTTTGGACTTTAATCTCTTGAGATCACATAAAGGAAATAAAAAAATGATAAGTCAGATAAAAAGAAAAAAAAAATGCACAAGAGAAATACGTGTCTTGATGATTTTTGTTATTTATGGAAACGCTAGCTTCCAAATTTTTTTTCTAATTACTGAAACTGTACACACTGAAAATGTACACGTTTGAGGAATGTAAATGAATACACCATACCCTGCATTACGCGCTATGCAGAAAGTGTCCTTCATGATCAGATTTTTACCCCATGAAATTTGATCGTCATTCAGTCTTCTGTGTTTTTCATATATTTGCTTGTCCTTAAATGTGTTTCTGTGACGTGTATATGTAACCTCTATAACTAAGATGTTCTTATTTGCATTGTAAAAGAGTAAAGCATTTCCAATGCCAGTATTATAATGAATACTGTATTTAAAAGATCATGCCTCATTTTTCTACGTGCTGTATCGGCAGCAGAGTGTTATAGTCTGTCCTGATATTTCACTGTATAAACTAGACAGCTAAGGAAGGAAGAAGAAAACCAGCAGATATAGATTGTGACCTGTTCCAGATCACAACATACAACTTTGACAGCATGAGAAGTAGATTCCCAGCCCAACCTACTAAATTTGGAGTCACCAGAAATGTAATCTTGATTTTTAGGAAAAGGTGAGGGGTTTGGATTTGGCTTGAATTTTGTTTTTATCCTTTTTGTGCTTCTCTACAGAAATAATTATAACTATTTCCAGTGGCTGTTGTAAACCTCATTGAAATGGTTTTCAGAAACTACTGTTTCCAATTTCTTTTCAGTAATGTTTTTCTAAAATGGAAAAAATGAAAACAAAATTTTTGCATAGGAAGAAAGACATTTAAAAGACTTGCTGCTTTTCCTCCATTAGAGCACAAGCGCAAGTTGAAAAGGGGCATATGTTTTTCAATGTGTAACCTCCATGTGTGGGCATGTTGGATACTAAAAAAGGAACTGCTAGACTTTTTTACAAGGAATAGATTTATTTGCAAAGGAAAAGATTAGCAAAATCATCAAAACACCTGAAGAAAAATTAATTCAGAAATAAAACAAATGGGAGACTCCTCTAGAAATGTCTGTAATTGTGCAAGGTGTTTGCAAATAAATAATTGAAAAGAGATGTTTCCTCTTTCAAATCAGACAGAAGCTGCTGATTCCCTCTGCTTCCCTGTTGCTGCTGCGGGTGCCCCAGGCTTTTTCCTAAAGTGCAGCTGTGCTCCACTGAAATAAATGGCACTTCCTGGGGACTACATCTTTAGTTACTGGTACAAGAGTCATCGTAATGTGCAATGAGATATTTCAATAATGCTTTCAAATGGCTATTAAAACACAACACTGCATAATAAAATCACAACTGCATGGTTGCAGATAGAGCTACCAGTGACACAGCTACCTACATATTATTCCCTTCAAAGAGAAGCTACTAGAAAAATTGTAAGGCAGCAAGGAAAGGCGTAAAAAAACCCAGTCTCACTGCTGGCTGTCTTTTTTTCCCAGCTCCCTCCCAATTTCTGTTTTGGTTTACAGTCTGCAAAGTACTGAGTTTTCATAGCTCAACTCATTTATTGCCTCACGTCACAGGGAATAATAACTCATGCCTAACTGTGAAATCTGGAAAAGTGGATTCGAAGTATGCTTATGTCTTCAAGGAGATCCCAGTTATTTCCCATACAAAGTAAACATCTTGCTTGGGAGAGTGGAAGATGTTGTGCATTAACAGAAATGCTTTGCCTTTTCTGTAAGAAAGGTCTCTTAATTAAGAATTTGTGCATTAAAGCAGGGGTGAACCCAAATGATGATTGCTGCATCGTAAAGCTCGCAGTCTGTTCTGCAGAATAGAAATCAATAGGATAAAGAAAAAAGTTAAACAATGTTGAAGAGTTGTAGCAAAAGGTTCCCTTATCTTCCCTAGTATCCACCTGTAAATACTAAAAATGAATTACATATAAGTTGGTTCTAATGCAGCACATATGCTGGCTTCTCAGGACGTCATCTGGGACATGCAGGATTTATCTGCCAAGGGCTTTGCAACTGTCGAGGCTGTTGATCTCAAAAGTGGTTAAGGATTCCTCACCTAACTCTAAGTACTTGTGTGTCTCAGGTAGGATGCCAGTGTATCGAGGCATCAAGATTCTCAGTAAAGAGCAATGCACACCTCTTGGGGAAAGTAAATAGGGACTTAAAGTTCTGCTGGGTGCTTGGAAACTGAGCACCACAACAGCTAACAGTATCTGGCCCTGGGCTTTTTTCTTTTCATATTTTTGTGCTTTTGGTTTTGCCTTTAAATACAGTTTGCAGCTTTTTCATTTGAGGAGCTAAGCTTGTCATCCTGGACCCATGAAGTTGTATCTGTAATATGAGCAGGAAAATAGTAGCACTTCAAACACCAGCGTATATTTCAAGCAGACCTTGTATGCTCATAAAATGTTAGAATTTAGGATCTTTCCAGTGACAGCCATGACTGCCTTGTTTAATGTCAGGCTTCTGGAAGATCCTTTCCTAGCCAATGCTGTTTAGCCATCTGTCCCTTAAAGAGAAAGGAGACACAGGTCTTGTGTTTGAGTTACTCCCTTCCCAGCTGGAAACATTGCCTATTATATTCTTCATTGTATTTGTTACAGAGTATGTGGTACCTGCTTGAGTATACCAAGACCACATATTTGTATTGCTTTGTTTGTATGGTTCATGACATTTGCACATTGATGGATAATCAAATCTTTCTGAAATCTTTTATTTTTGCAACAGAATTTCAGTCTCATCTTGCATTCTGTACTATTTATTTTGTCGTCAGAACTGTTAAAATTCATAGTAAGTACTTTGGCACTCTGTTTATTTGTTAGCCAGTTTATTTGGGAACAATTATGGTTATCTCGTAGATATTTCCAGCATGCTTTTATGAAAACAAAGCCTTTGTCTCTACACTATTTGAGAAAACCAGTAATTGAAATCTGAACTGTATGCTGCTTTGATAGAAAGTATATTCTGGTTTTGTTTTCTGCTTGGGGAGGAATCGGGTCTCAGCTTGAATGGTCACGTATTCTCCCTCTGTATTTTATTTCTGGTAGGTTGTCTTACAAGCCTACAGAGTAGTGTTACAGGATTAAAAACCTCCTGAACACATCCTAAATATGTTTATGTGTATATGCTCTATAGATATGTAGATTTGCCAGGTTAGAAAAATTGTAATTTAAAGCTTTTTAATTTCCTTATAGTTTGGATAGGATTTTGGAGTGTCAGAAAAGAAGTGTCTGTGTTTACCTTCAACTGATTGTTTGCATTAGTGTAAGGAAATTATCCTCATAAAGATGTCTGGGAAAAATAGTCTCCTTTGATTCTTTAGTAGCTTAAAGGCATCGCTTAATTTCATCTGTTTCTTTATATATACCTGTGAATACAAAAGATTGAAGATTGACAAGTTTGGGAAAGTTGAGAGCTGCTGGAAAGGGGACAGTGGACAGTCATTCAAATTCAGCATAATTGAGACTCGAGGTGCAAACAAGTGTTGATAGCCGTACCTAATTTTCTTTTGATGATTTGTGTCATTTCAAAAATATGATTTTAAAGATGAAGTTTTGTATGGAGCTGTTGAAATCTTATAGTTCAGGTTTCTGAAATAATCAAATTACACCTTCTTATACTTAACTAGAGAAACCAAAGTGCTTTTCACATGCAGTATTGCGCTTAGCACAAAAACAAATGCTAATGTGACTATCGGTACAGGACCAAACTTTATCTGAGATCTGGGGTGTTGCCATGGCAATTCCAATTGTTGGAAAAAAATTCCCTTTTGTGCTTCATTCTGACATTATATTGCAAAATGATGATTATGAAGAAACATGCAACCCAAAAGGGGTAAAAAAACCTCTTTTTGAAGATGTAAAACATGCTTTCTATCCCATTTACTTTTTGTGAAACACGGAGTGTGTGCCCAGATTGTTATGAGCTATATTTTTTGCAGATTCAGATATATTTTTATGTCTCAGACTGCCACAGTAATACTGAACGTTATTTCTCCCAAATGTAATAATCAACATAATAAGGAACTCGGAGACATATATCCCATTTCCTATGCAAAATATCAATTTCTAGTATATTATACTGCTGATGTGGACCTCTTGCTTTTAACAATACTGCCTATGTTAGTTGAAGCATATCTAAAATACAAAACTTGCCTATGTTATTTGTATATATCAACTATATAATCTATGTATAATATAATCAGAATAGCTCATAATAGCCAATAGATCAGTCATTTCTGTTTCTAGTTATAAAATTGTTTTTCTACCAATACATCACATACTGTGAGAAAATTGATATGGCTATTACCTATTCCTTGCTAAATCAATAAACAACAACCTTTAAATAAAAAAAACCCATACAATACTTCTAAAAGAGAAAAAAATGAAGGGGTAAAGTTAAAATGTGGTTTGCGCTGCAATTCACGCTGAAGTTTATTGTGCATTCTTTTATGTAGGAAATGCATAAAATGGGAAACATTTCCAGAAGAGAACTAATTCTTGCAGTGCTGCATTGCTGCTTTATAAATAAATCATTGTCCTTTCTCTATTGATCACTGGAACAATCCAGTCGAAGAATGCTGACTTAGTGCAGCCCTTCTCAGGAGTGCTGGATTGAGAGAAAAAGCCGGGTAAGTGGGACCCAGCAGCAGGGAATAAGGAAATCCCCATACTGGTTAGAGATCAGGTTTGGTGCATAAAATCCAGCCTTTGATTTATTTCTTACCTCCAAAACCAAACTTGACAAAGAAGCTGATTTCTACAAGATTTTCTTTCTTTCTTTCCTTCCATAATGTAATTGATCAGGGGAAATATTAAATACAAGACAATACTGGTTGTAATTACTGGATGCTAAAGATGTGTGTATAATGTATTGTGAAATTTTTGTAGAACATACTGAAAAAGACCTTCCGAATTTAATCCAGTCTTTTATTGATCCCAATTATGATATTTATTTGCCAAGAAATAAGGGCTCAAGTCTTCCAAGAATATGTTTGAATTAGTAGACTCTTGGAAATAGTACTGCATCCCTGTGAATTGAGGTGGAATCTGAATTTAATTTTGGTTATCTCAAAGATCACAGTTTGCCAGTCTGACAATTTTGTGGTGTCTGATTTGTCAAGATTGCTGGTATCAGGCCCCAAGGCTTTTCTGGAAAGAGGAGTAGCCTGTTACAGTGAGGAGCTGGGAAATACTATCTGGGTTATGATCAGTATTGGGTCTCAGAGGCATATACCTTATGAAACATGGCTTTCACCGAAGCCTGCGGTAGGTATCCCTATCAAGACTGTATGCTCACAATGTCATTATCCAGAACTTCCAGCTAGTTCTAGAATATAAAGGTCTTCTTTTTCTTAAAATAAGATTTACTGGTAGATATAGGGCTCAGCTGATGGCAGGTTATTCAGGGCCATGGTGATTCATTGCTTTTAGGGCATGTTGTCATCACATCAGGTTTTTTCTGTTTCCCATTAATGACGAATACTTCCAGGATGCAGCTCTGTAAAATGTAATTATTTATTCCACTGGGTGTTTTGTCTCTAGTGTCGCGGTCGGGGGCAGCACATGCTCGCCATATTCTCACCCAGTGCGCAGTTAGCTGGCTGATAGGAAGCAAAGTATAAGCAAGCGTTCTTGAATACAATAGAGGCGTACAGCATTGAGCAGAAAAGCTCGATGCAAGGGACTGCGGACTTGAATGCATGAATTGATCTGAATTGCTTCAGTCATGCGGGGGGCGGCCGGGGGTTTCTGTTTCCCGCTTGCTGTCGGCGAGGTGAGGCTGTGGAGCAGCCGGGGGCTGTGCGGCGGCGTGGACCTGCCAAGATCGGCTCCCCGCTGGAAGTGCACAGTCGACAGCAAAACTTTCCCCAACTTGAACTATAAATCTGGACCAAAAGGACTACAGGGAGGCAGAGAAAGAGACTAAACGTGTCGTTGTTGCTAACATGGCAGAAAGCACCTGGCGCAGCCCTGGTTTCCATTGGACTGGCAGCTGACAGGCTTTCCCCTTTTTCTCCCAGTGTCCAAATATCAGTCCGATCATGCCTGCTGCTAGTATGCTGAAAGGCCTGTCATTAACATGAACATCATAAACCATGAAGTATTTTGTTATGTGAAATAATGCAATCTATTAAACAAACAGTAAACCCCGTGGTGTTATTATTTCTCTTTTTGACCATCTCCCTCTTCCAGCTAAAGCAGAGTCTGACCACGGACCACTAGATGACACTGTTGTATAAGGACTTGATAAGCATAATGGCTTAGACAATAACTAATTTACTTAGAGAACATGTATGTGTATAATTAGGAGTCATCAATGTCTTTCTTTTAAAATAAAATAAGTTTACCATATCTAATTAGATATTTCTTATAAGATGGATTTCATTCTAATTGGGTAAAGCTATGCTACTGGTTTAAAATATAACAAAGGATGTATTTGTATTCACTTTCACAGTTTCCATATTTTTTTAGTCCTTGCAATAAATGGATCTGATTACACCTTTTAAATCGATGTTCTCTCAAACTGGTATGACATAAATGATTGTTCTGTCATTGTGATTTTACTGCCATTGTTTTCAGTGTGTGAGGTTTGTTAGTGATATCTCTCTTAATCTCATTCTGTCTTTCCCCATCCTCTTGATTGTGATCTTGAATCTGCATGTTCTTTCCACCCAAACTGAAGTAATCTGTTTAACTGCCACCATACACGACTCTAGCTTGACCATGACAGTGCAGGCTTTCCAGCAGCAGCGAGCTCAGTAATCCCCAGCTAATGAGCGAGAGCTCCAAAATGTCCGTTGTGCGAGGGGCTTCTCTAAAAGCTCAGATTTCCTGTAACTGAATGTTGCCAATGGAAAATCTAGTTTTTGCAGATGTCAGACGAAATTCAGCCTAGGTAAAATTCAAATTCAGTGCTTTTCTGTAGGGAAGCTTCTGTTTGAATTCAGAAGGCACTGGCTAGTCAGTGCCACACCCGACATGGACAAGGCTTACATCCCTTCCCAAAGAAGTTTCATTAATGCCTGAATTCGCTTCACCAAGTGAGTTCTGGATATTCCCACCAAAACACTGTGTTACATGCAAATGTAAGGACCACGCTCGATTTAAGTTCTTTCAGATCTGAGAGTTTTGATACAGGTGGTCGTCCTCAGACCGGCTCTGGTGACGCCAGGCTGAGTCACCCACCGCTTTCACCTTGTGAGTGTTCCCATCGGTCTGTTCCTGCAGCTCTCTGACATGTGAGCCACTCGTAACTGTTTCCCAGTTATGACTAGAACTTGTCTATTAAATCTTGGTGGCATCTTTTAAATGAATTTAAATTGTCTTCTGAAAAAAGCTACTCCTGCAACAAAATAATGGCAAAGTCATTTTAGAATAATTTTCAAAACACGGTTTATAACTACATTGTACCTCAGAAATAGCTTGTCTAACTATCCCAGTGGTGCACGGCTTTTTCTGCTATCCCTGTATCTCGTATACAAAATGATGGGCTATTATACAAAAGTCGTATCTCTCTCTTATTTATTGAAGTGTTGGTTCACTAAATAAAGGATCTCAACAATGATTTGAGCTGGCTGAAAACCTGCTTGAAAATTATATATTTCAGCAAAAGGTTTTCAACAAGCTCTATTTTTGAAGCTAAAGTACTTCAATTCCCAATGACCAAATTCATTAAAATATAAATTAGCCTAAAGAAACAGATGAATTACAATGGTATATTTGCATATCATATATTTGGTGTGAATATAACACTTTCTTCATGTAGACTAACAGCTTACTGCAATATTCACAACCCCATAGTTGAGTAAATGACTGTGGGGCGAATGAGGAAGCAAAGAGGACAAGGATGAAAATTATTTGTACTGAATGGGAAAGAATACTGCAGAATTTTGCAGTCTGAATTAAAACTTATGTTAAAACAGTTTCCTCCACTAAGACATATCTTAGCTAATCAATTAGCGTAGGAGGTATATGCATGTCTTAGTATTCTAATAATAGTAAGGGATTTAAGGAAATGTCATGTTTCGATTGTATTTTCAGAATTGTAGATAATTAGTGATTATTGCAACAAGGGTGAATATGATCTAAGAAATAAAGGTGAAGAGCGATCAGGCTGGATGGAATTAGAATGTTTTATCTCAGGGGAGTTAAATGATCCACCTGCGATAAAGGCCTTTGCATCCGCAAAAGGCAGCAACAGAAATTTCTCATAAAGTTTAATGTGTTGTTCTGTAAGTGATATAGCAGAGACTCCAATACAGAGTATCTTGTCAATTCCTTTTAATAAATGAAGCTGAACTGATATAGCAGCTTGTGTAGTTTCTCTGATCTGTACCAATTCTTTGCTCTATGCCTTCCTGTGTATTTCTGTGCATTGCTGATGCACTTGGCCAGTGAGTTTTCTGTGACTTCAAAGCCAAGCCTTTCACTTTGCCTTGTATAAAACATGCCCAGAAGCTGGGTACTGAAGAAAATAAATAGGGAGAAAAATATTGATTTTAGATGTTAGGATAATCTAAGAAAAATGGTTCAAAAAAAAAGGGGGCGGGGGGGGGAAGTCCTTCACTTCTTCATTTTGGATTTCTTAACTTTCTCATTTGTTGCCAATAGTTTCCAGAAAATTCTTCTGTAGAGAAGCAACTAGCTCCATATAAATGCAAACAATAACTGCGAATATTGCATTTGTAACTTCTAGAAGGTGGTGTGATATTGGAGGATGTATTCTTAAGAGATGCTATTCTACATCACTTCAGCTTTCCAGGGGAAAGGAAGAAGAACGGATTGGTTACTCTTCAAGAATGATGGGCATCAGGTTCATGAGTGGCTTTTTGAAAAGGCTTATGGTTGACATCACAGTGCACAAACTTGATTAGCTCTAATGTAATTATCTTTGTTAGCTTTTGTGATGTAACTCAATGGATGTCATTGTGCATCGCTTTGACGAAGTAATGTTAGGAAGACAGTCAAAAGAGCGAAATAGTCCCAGATTTATGCCCTTTTTAGAAGTGACTAAGACATTTTGAATCCTGTAGGTCAATAGACCTTTATACTTCTACATCACCTAGAATATCTTTGAAAATATGACCTTTAATACAGTTCCATCTTTCCAAACAGCTTCAGGGGTCATCCCAGAGTTTCCAAATAAATTTGGAGTCAAATAAAATGAGGAACTGCTGAGTTCAGCTTCAAACTGAAAAAGAATAAATCACAAGATGTAAAGAAAACAAAGTTCCAGGACTAAAGCTTTTCAAAACAATGTGATTTTGCTGTATTATCATATTCCATGAGTTCTTCAGTCACATGAGAACTTGAAGCATATAAGTAATCTAACTGACAAAGTGTGACTATTGCTACTTTTTAGGAAAATGTTTCAATAACTCATTGACCTGCAACTGTTTAAATTTATTGTCTAACATATCTTCCTCCTTTTTCTTGATATTGTCAAATTTTTCATAAATGAAAGAATTTTTAATATTCAGCATTGTAGCATTTGAAACCAGCCTGAAATAGATCATTTTATGAGAGTTTTATAAACTTCATTTAAACTGAATCCAAGGAAATGGGGAAAAAAGTATTGCAGATGAATAATTTTTAAGGGATTGGGAGGAAGAGAAACCATTATGTAAAGGAATGTTTAGTATCAAAGCATATAAATAGCTTTAGCTGACAGCAGAACAATAACTTCAAAAGATCACAAATTATTCTCAAATTTTAATAAAAAAGGAAGCTAGATTTATTCCATTCTGAAGATAAGAAAGGATGGCTTAATTCTGTTCTTCTTAAAGCATTTTTCAGACATGCTTAACTTTTGATTTCAATGTTTTTAATCCTGATTTGCACTAATAAAAACTAGGTGCAAATGAGTGCTGATGAGTCTGTATTGAAGTTAAAGGAATAGTTAAAAATGTCTATGAATATTCATTTAAATTCAGAAATGAACTCCAAATTGATGATGTCTATGACTCTTTGTGAATTTGCTCTCTATGAGCATACAAGCACTTGAAATTATCTTTCATGAATATTTGCAAAAGCAAATTTTCAATTAGACTTTTCAGATACTTGCAGAAAATAAATTTTCAGTGATATATTTAATCGTGAGATTTGGATTTCACATCGTGTTGCTTGGTATTTGCGTTCTATTCTATGCATACCTGAAGGACTTTAGGAAGGTTTCGGCTGGATGGAGCACTTTGGAAAAACTTTACCTTGTGAATTGCAGGATTCATCGAGAAGCAGAAACAAATTAGAAGATATAAGAAAATATGAAACTGTGCAGATTTCAAATTCTTATTTGAGGAATTTTTTTTTAGTGTATTGAACATTGTACTTCAGCATAAAGTGAATCTTAGAGGCCAATTTATCCTCATTTGTGCTGTCAGGAGATTGTCGCTGGCAAGTTCAGTGACTATGTCCAAGCAGAATAATTTTAAGAAAGTGGTTGGGTTTTTTTTTAACCATTTAAGACACAAGAATCATGATAGAATGCAATAGCTGGTAGGTTGGGGTAACTTAGAAAAAGTGGTGTACATGCAATGACTGTCATTGGAACTCCAAAATGTGATGTGTGGTTTCAGTTAGAAGCTAACTTCAAGTAAGAAGCCCTAACTCTAATAAGATGTTTGTATAAAACAGTTTTCATGGTGTATCAAGTTTAAGCATAATCTTGAGCGTGTTGTGACTTGCAGGAAGACCTGAAGCCAAAAAGAATATTCTTACTAAGGAATACAATAGAAATGACAGTTCAGGAAGTCTTCCATAGCAGGGGAAGAAACCAACGCCAGCGGGTGAGGCGGGAGGACGGGATGTGTCCTGCTTGGCAGATATACATTTGTATTCCCAGAAACAAGGAGAGGAAGGAACGATGCCCGACCCCTCCGTGGACCCAGCGGGATCGGTTCTGGCCTGAGCTGCGATGCACGGGGACGCTGGGAGGAGAAGCCGCTGGCAGCCCGCAGAGGTGCCCGCAGGACACCCTGGGCTAGCCCGGAGGAGGTGAGCTCATCCACCTCGCACGAGGGAAAGGTGTTGCTCAGGGTGAACAGCCTGGGCGAGGTTTGAACCTGTAATTGCCAGCCCTCTGTGCTGCTGGTCTTGTGGGGGCTAGGAGAGGTCCTTATCGGTAACTGCAGTCTAGAAACACACTTTTTAGTTTTAGTTTAGCTTTTATTTTGTGAGTTTATCCAATGTTGTGTCTAACCACTTATTTTGCTGGACTAAATGTGTCCTGATTTCATCTTTTACCTTGTCAAGTGAAAAGCACGTTCCCTGTGGCTGATTCAGGGCACTTTCTTACTTGGGGAGCAAAGAACGGAAGTACACGCTAGCGCACAGGTATTCCTCGGAGCAGGGGAGTGGTTTCCCACCGAGTTACTAGAGTCAGCTTGAGGGCAGGTAATGGGCAGTGCTGGGTCAGTCTCCCTCGGCAGGCACAGCCACTGCCTCTAACAAGCAGCAGGTGAGGGGGAGATTGTTTATGATGCATAAGGTACCCTAAGAGGGTCGTACAGCTGAAAAGAAATCAGATCAGGTTTTCGAAACTGAGACAACTAAATTATTCAGCATGAACAGTCTTCGCTTGCAAAGGTGCCGAGTACCTTGAATCCCACGTTAAAATATTCTGCAAGCTAAAATACTATTTATTGGAAAAAATCTGTGAGTAATTTAAAGCCAGGGATTATTTGGGGAGTTTTCTAAGTGATTTGTAGACAATTTATAAACAAGAAAAAAAGGACGAATAAATGATTTTGTTAGGTATTTCTTCTTCATCTCTAGTTCTGATAGTGAGGGAATCCAGCCCCAGTGCCTCGAAGGCATACATGCCAAGGATTGGATTTCCTGTGTAAAAGCTATACAATGTGATAACACAGTTGTACTGCATATTCAGTTTTGATATGTAACCTTTTAAATAAATTGGAATACTCTTTGTGCCTATACTGGCACACACAGAGAGATCATAAACAATAATTTTGTAAAGGTCACTTCCTCACTAAGCGCTTAGAGCTCGTGGCAAGAGCAGTATAGGGCTATTAAAAGACCTTTATGCTTCTATTTTTTGGTGGGTGTTAATATTTTTGCAGCTTTGCAGCTCTGTTTAATATAAAGGCTCTGTAGCCTTTCATGCCATGGGTCTGTCTGTGCAGCCCTGTGCCGCGGGCCCCTGTGCTGCCTGCCGGTGCTGCAGGGCTGGCAACGAGTGCCCGCGCTGGCTGTAGGGTCCGGGGGTTACTCGAGGAGGCAGCGCGATGCAGCGTGACTGAGGCTGGCAGCATCCCTCCTGCTGTGAATGAGGGGGAACGCAGCAAGATCCAAACTGTGGAAGGCTGCTGACCTTTTGTGTCAGTAGCATCTCAAAACAACCAGGTATCTCACCAGTCCTCAGGAACCTGGGCAATACGTGAGTGCCAACAGTGGCTGAGGGACCTGCACAAGGCGAGAGGTACCAGGTGCCCGCTGAGCTCAGTCCAGCTGCATAGCACATTGCTCAGCTTTCCCTGCTGTTGCCTTCGAGGGCACTAATAAAGTTGTTGGTGGAACCATTTTATTTTGGTCCAGTGGAAAACTTGTTCTCTTGGTCTTGCTTGTCTCCAGCAAAATATTTTGTCTTGGAGGAAATTTTTGGAAGCTCATAGTCTGTCCAACCCTCATTAAAACCAGCTATATCTGCTGGTCTTTAGAAAAAAAGGCTCATTTTTTTACTCCCCTTATATTATACCTGCTGGGCTGTTCTTCTTTCCTGTGATTGACAAGATAGCCTAAATCAATATCATTTTATTTTCAGACCTCTATTATTTTAAGGAAAGTCACATCTGTCTTGCTGACAGTTAGTGTAGGGGAAAGTTATTCCCCACTGTAGTGGCATCAGAGGACACCCTCAGCAGGGTAAGTGGAGTCTATCTGGTGTCATTAAAATAGCCCCTGGCCTGTGGATGTGTGTGGCATTTGGGGGCCTCTGCCCCACAGGAGAGTCAAGCAGGAGGCTGAGACAGTGCGTTTTAACTCAGAGGAGATGTTTTCTCTCCAATTCTGCCTGCTGGTATAAAGCCACTGTGGCTCACAGAAAGAACGGGAAGTTTGTGAGGATATTGGCAATATGCGGAGGTGGTGTAATTAGCAGACACCACAGTATGCCCAGGGAAAGGATGCTTGGTGTTGCAGGCACGGCCTCTCTAGCGGGGAGAGGTCGGTGCTGCCTGCCGCAGGAGGCAGCTCGTCCGTCTGCTCGCGGGGACGCTCCCGTGCCTGCTCTGCCGCAGCTGGAATTGCCCCTGTCACGGACACGGTGCTGCGCAGAGCCGGGGCTGGAGCTGGGGCAGCAGCCCGGGTACCCACCAGCTTCTGCTGCCGGCATCTGTGCTGCTGTGGTGTTTATTCAATACCTAGGAATTCTATTTAAAATGATTTCAGTTCTCTCTCAGTGAGAAGCCCTTGAATGTATGATTCAAAGCCTTGATTTTCTCTTCTATGAATGACCCATGCCTAGCACCAGTCTGTGATCTCGGGGAGGTTACATGCGCTCCACAACAGAGATGTGTTGGCCCAAAAGTTTAAATTACCCAGATGACTCTTATCCTGGAAAATCTCTTCACTATTTGCGTGGGCAAACTGATAAAAATCAGTATTTCCCAAATTTAAAGTATCAGTGAGAGTTTCTTGCTAGCCCTTCCTGCATGAGCATGGACAATCCTATTAATAGATTGTCTATTTTATGGAATTCTTAATAACTCACCTAATTTTTAACACATTTGCATGACAGAATTTTAAACAAGGTCATGTTTTCTATGGTATTATAAAAGTATGTATTTGTACTTGTTCCACATCACTCCACAGACTGTAACTGTTTTTTCCTCAAGCTGATGCATTGTGGCAAGTAATTTTACTCCTTTGGCAGCATTTATCTGACCTTCCCTATGGGCCCTGATCCCTGAATCAAAAGGAATTTTTGGTAAGACAGTACATAATCTTCCCAGAAAAGGGATAGGACTTCAATCTCGTAATAAGGAATAAAAGATGTAATTTCCCTTGTGATTGATAAGCGTCATTTGTAAATGAACCTGCTTTGTGGAATGGTAAAAAATGGTTGGAGCAGTTAAAAAATGGATCGAATATGGAGAAAATACATTCCCATAAGAAAGAATATAAATTTGTAAATGGGGAATACGAAATGATTTTTAGACATTAAATTAACAAATTAATTTGGCTGACATTACCTCCAATTTACATAGAAACCATTTTTCACAATTTCCATGTAGACCATTTTCTATGTTCTGCTGTGACTGAGGGAAAAACAAAGCAGATGAGTCCTTTAAGGCAAGAGGAAAACATCCCGAAAGTCATTTTAACTCATTCCAAGAGTTGTGCAGCGGGCAGAGATTCAGGGAATGACAAAGGCACACACAGAAGGAGGCAGCGATGCCAGGGTAACAGCTGGTATCTGAAAAAGCCCAGTTTGCTGTTCCCGGTAGTGCTCTGTGTGGAGGCTGGGGTGGAGCCATTTGCTGATCAGGCCAAGCTCTAGCAAGGGTACTGCTGTGGAGTTGCTGGGTCTGAAACTCACGGCTTGCGAGGCCCCAGCCGCTTGGGATGGAGTACAGCAAAACCAGAACCTAACTCCGCACTGCCATGGAGAGGTGGAAAGCCAGCTCCTCGCTGGGCCGCATGGACTCGGTGGGAATGGCTGCACCAAGGAAAGGTCTCTGGGGTGGGCTTGTTTCAGTTCTGCTGACGCGGTAGACATTGCCGCCAAGCTAGGTGGACACACACAGGCCCATCTGTGTTCTTCCGTCTCTTCTATCACAAGACTCTGAAGCAAATTTTTAATTTGTGGCTCTTTGTTTCTCTAATGCTTTCTGAACACCCCAAAGCTGAACAGCTGGTGAAGGCCAAAGACACATGTTTAAGGCACCAGTTCCACAAACAAACCATAGCACGGTCATGTTATGTGATAACAAAGTCTGGGGTGTTTTGGTACAGGAGGACCCAGGTGAACATCTCGGCAGGGGGAGCTAATTTGCACGAGCAGAGTCCAGCTCCTGAGCCCCACCGAATGGCCGGGAACAGCCACAGGCAGCAGCTTGTTTTGAGGCTGGGGATGGTGGCTGTCTGGTTCCTCCTCTCGCTGCATCCTTTCCCATATTCTAGGTGAGGAGAGTAAGAAATACCCATTTACTCTTCCCAGATCAAACTGTAACTAGTCCATGAGACACACAGGCATCCTTTCCTCCTACTCAGGCACATAAAAAACTCAGTGAGTTTTCCCAGGCTGAAAAACTCAGAGCTGAGCCTTGCATGGTGACACTCCGCGAACAAAAGCAAAGTGCAAATATGCCTAAAATTCAGGACCTCAATTTAACTCACTATTGTAGGGACATTTCAGACAGAGGATAGAGAATGATACATGAATCCAAAGGACGATGTACGTATAAAAAGTCTGATAAATATTTCCGATTTCTTCCACGAGCGGTCAAAATAAAGAGTTCAATAGCTCTGCTATCATGTTCTGTTTCGACATTGAAGTTCAGTAGCAAACTGTGTGAAATATGCCATTCACGTTAATTGTGGCCAGGGAAAGAAATGATAGTGTGAAGATATTAGGAAGAGAGAAGCAGAAAAATACGTTGCCCATTCTCCTTTCTTTCATCTTTTGCACAGTTTGGCAGAGAGTTTGGGAAGGGGCTTTTCGCCTCTTCAGGGAGAGACATAAACTTGGACCACACAGTCTCAAACTCTGCCAGCTTGTCATTCAGCTCATGCATTCAAGATGTTGCATATTAATAGCACTCCCTGATGGCTGGTGGGTAGGGGTCTCTCCACCTATACAAAATAAGCCTCTTGGCACAACAAAGTACAAAAGAGGCCCACACAGGAAAAAAAAAGCACTTGAGAACGGGTTTGGAGAAACTCTGCACAGATGCTCATGTGCAGATGCATATTTCAGATGTTCTTTTTCCTGATTAGCATGCAGCAAACTCACCTGTTTTGCCGCCTAGATTCACAGCAGAAATGGAGAAACACCTGCGTGAGTTCAGTTCTTTCTCCCTATGAATACGATTTCCGCAGCACCCTTTTTCAATTGCCCTTCTGTGTAGCCACTGATACCCTTTCCAATCTCCCTCTTGGACATGCCTAAGCCAGCGAACACAGGGCAGTACTTCAGGATGGAGACAAAGCATGAACAGTGCAGGGAGCTGCACGTGGAGAAGGGAACGGGTGGGCGGACTGGTGGCACCAACTCTTACCGTACAGGTGCGTTGGGGATGCTCAGGCCGGATGGGTTCTGGCATGGCTGAGGTAGGAGGATGAGCTCCCGGGACCTGGGCAAAAAGCTAGCATTCCTGATCCGCCTATGATCTGACACTCAGCACATACGTAGCCTTACCTGAGGTCTGGTCATGGGATCCAAGAAAATGAACCAGCCTGCTTCCCCCCAGCCCCTGCAGTGTGCTGGTTACCACAGGTGTCTGCTCTTAATTCTCACACAGAGCTCTGCAGGCAGATCCTACGTACGCCAGGGGAATAAATTTCCTTTGTGCTCTGCTCCATTGTAGCTTACTCCAATGGCAGAAAGCACAGCTCAGTTCTAACCATGTGTTTTGTAAAAGTGAGCCTCAGGAGGAGAAGGCAGGGAGAGGGTTGCTTGTACATGTGTGGGTATCTGAAGCAGTGTGAGCCACGTTTTTCTGGATATTTCAGCATGTACTGAGAATGACACGAGCAGTCTAAGCTATTTTCAGAACTGACAGTTTTTCTTTTCACTCCAACAATTGCTTCTTCAATACACTAGAGTATGCAAAGTGCTTCCATAAACTTTTAATTAGGAGTAGGAGTAACAGTGAAACTGAGAGAAAGCTTTAGCCAAAACGAGAGCTGACCTCAGCTCACACCTGTTTTGCAGGTTTTGGTTAACTTTTTGAAAGAAATCTCACACCTTGGCATTTGTTGGTTTCTGGCAAGGCTGAAAGCAGGAGTCTGGAACAGCCTAAGAAAGATCGCGTTTATGATGCTCTTGACCCAGGAAAGACCCAGCAGAAATCTGCTCTGATGGGAGTCATGGGCTAAAGCAGTCTGGATATATTTCGATCTGAGCTCTCAGGTAGTTCTCTAAACCAAAATATTCAAAATGTCTGATGTTTTTAAAAAGCCTAAAATCTTCTCAGATGCTGACAACAGAGAACAGACTACAAACAGAAGTCTCCAGATAAATCTGAGATGGATTTTGCTCCAGTGGCTCTTTCACACTCTGACTGAAGTCTGCTGACTGACACCAAGAATGCAAACATGCTGTGGAAGGGGTCTCTATTTTTTCTTAAGCTGTGTAACTCAGCTAGGTGTTTGAAGCGTGGCGGTGTATTTCCTAGGAACTTCATTTCTTTCTATTACTCTCCTGACAAAAGTAACCAATCCCTTTGGAGTTTGCAAAGGAAGATGTGTCCCATAGAGCTAATGCTGTGTGCACTACATGTAGAATGATATGTTTAATGGAAGATGAGAAATTATGGATCAAATAATGATGTGGAAGCCACTCTCACAAACAATGAAGATCATTCTGGATGCACTCCAAATATCATTACTATTGTTTAATTTCAACTCCAGTCCTGCATCTGTTTAAGATAGTGTCAAAGATAATAATCTCACCAGACAGATACAAAATACAAAACTGAAATTACGTTGCTCAATTATTTTGTTTACTAGTGGTGTTAAACTACTGTTTTTGTCTGAATCATGCAGGAGAGCTATGATTTTTACCTTTAAACTCCTCTGAAAATGCAGCAGCTTAGCATCAATACCTATTTCTTTCCAGATTATGTTATATGAATGAGTTTGATAGGAGTCACCATGGTGAGGAAAGGAAAATGGAATTTCAGGTAAGAGTTCTTCATAATGAATTCATTCCTTACCCCATGTTAACACCCACACATGGAATTAGGGACCTTTGTAACACAATGCAACAATTTAGTAGAAATCACAAAACACCAATTATAGAATTGGACTGAAATTGGCTGCCAAATCCTCCGTCCCTGATAAAAGAAGGATAGGTAAAGTAATGCCAGCACATTTTAACTCCTTCCTAAAAATTCACTTGGGTCTGTTGTGTACTTCCTCAGTGATACAGAAGTAGATTGACTGCAGTGCCATGTGTATGACATGAAATGCAAAATAAAATAAAAATCAAGGCAAAATAAAATAAAAAAGGTCATGAACAGCAGCGAATATGAACTCAATTTGGATCATGTTTATTTAAATAATTACAGCAGATCGTTAACTTTGAGAATCTCATGATTTACACAAGCGAAAAAGGAAAGAGAGTCAGCTTCTATATTGTATATTTAGCTTGATAAAAGAAAGCCAGCCTGCATGGAAGAAGCATGCAACTTAGGTTCCTCAGCTGATATTTTATAAAAGCACAATTAAATGTCAGTATTTTACAAAGAACTCTTAAATCCTCAGACTGAATCTTGCTGTTTTTACTGGTAGCATAGTACCAAACTGTAAGCAGAACTGAGCAGGATCTGACTTTCCATCACAGACAGTTAATAATTAAATCAAACATTATATTCAACAATAGAACATATGCATCAGCTTCTTTCAAATTGCATTTCCTTCCTGTTAGATCCATTAGTGTAAACCAGACTGCCTTTAGAAAACCCCTTATTGCTGCTGTCTTTCAGCACAGTTCCTGAAATGGATAATGTGGTGCATATTATGGGCAATTACACAGAACTCCCTAGTGATAGGGTTTTAGAGTTTCAGAATAAAACAGCTGGAACTACAGGGCTGTAAACTAATCTGAAAAAGAGACAATAGTAAGACATTTAATGCACATTGTTAGAACATGGACAAAGACTAGATGTGAAATACTACATATCACCATACCTACTGTATCGCACAGCATCTTCTCTGCGAAATCCTGTTTAACTCTTGAAAGACAAGGCAGTCAAAAGCCAAAGATTTCGCCATGAACAAATGCACACACAGCTGTACAACCCGAGCTAATTGGAAATATTAAAGGAAGACGTCTTGATCCAGAGCCCTGGTTTTCTCTTAATGTCAGTGGGTTTGAATCAAGTCCAGAGCCCTATTCGAAAATGATAATTTATTAATGAATGCATAATGAATATATACCTAGATATGCTAAGAAACTATGTCTCCACCCCTCTTTTACTGTTTCAATAGACTCTGAAAATTTAGCATTTTGGATGCAAAAATTGCATTTCCTCTTGGATATATCAAGACTACTGCTACAATACGTAGTGCTTGATCCTCCATCAGTTCAAATTGACGGCAAAGCTCCCATTAATTTTAGTAATACAGCAGCGAATTTTTAGAATAGCACATGCATCATTTGGAAGCACAATGACCATGATTACATATGTAATCACAGTAATTGTGCACACAATTACTGGTTGGGTATCTAACTGCCTTTCAAAAATCAGTTGCTCTACTTGCATGTATACTCACAGCAGTCACTTGCGCAAATACAGTGCAGCCCAGAGCATCCCTACCTCTGTGCTCGCCACTGAAATAATACAGAAGAGGGCTCTGTCTGTGGCAGTAGGTATGTGGGACAGAGAAGCATATGTTTATGTTGCGGTGGTGTGAACAATAAATAAGAAAGGAAGAGAAATGGTTGCAGTGTCTCTTTCGGAAAGTAAGAATGTGAAATTACTTCAACTAATTTTTCAAAAGGACAGAGACTGATTTTCACCAGCTCCTTTCTTGTGAGCCTCCTTATCAGCAGGGTCCAGCAGGCACCAGCAAGTTAGCGTTTTGTAATGCTGTGGCAAAATAATCAAATAATTTAGCAAATAACAGCACCATACTGAGATAAAATAAAAAATATAAAATAAAATAAAATAAAATAAA
>NW_009200420.1:0-1880 GCF_000690835.1 Fulmarus glacialis
GCCGCGCCGCAGCGCCTGGGGGGGACACAATGGTGTTGCCAAGTACCAGGAAACGATAAGCAGGCACGGACACGTGGTTGGGTGGCGGGGAGGTAATAAAGCAAGGGAAAAGCGGGGCGAGACGAAGGGAACCGCTGGCTCCGCAGGGCTTGCGAAGGTCCCCAGCCTCCTCCACCTTTCCTGAGCGATTCTGGGCTCTTTCCTGCAATTTGTTTTGGGACTTAGCCTTGCTGAGAGCAGTTTGTTCGCTAACACCTCTGACCCTGGCCGGCGTTTCACGTACGGCTGCAGATCTTTCTGAGCCGTGAGGATTAATGGCTGAAGCTCAGGCAGGCCACGTATTTGACCTGAGGGGTTTGCAACCTCCGCTGCTCACACACAAATTGCCCTAGTATTGTCCAAATCTGACCAGCTGGTAACCGTCTTGCACGTCTCCTTTAGTAACCATGCGAAGTACTCCAGGCCTTGGAGGATGCCGGGGCCAAGGGATTCCTCCTCATATGTATGTCACTGCCCAAATCAGAGGGAGAGCGCAGCTGTACGATAGCGGCAGTGGGACGCGTCAAGAGGTGACCGGTCTTTTTTACAAGGTCGAGATAACCCCAAGAGGGAAGCGGGAAGAGGAGATCTGTAGCCAGTAAGGTGTAAATACAGCTGGGAAAACAAATCTCCTGCAGGATTATTGTAATCAGAGAGAACCAGACATTTTTAGAAATCTTGCAGTTAGATTTTTGAAGGAGGAAGGGTTGGCCCCAGCCCAGCAGGGCTTTCGGGGAGGGTTGCAAGCCCTTTGGAGCAGGGCAGTGTTTAGGGAGGCAAAGTTCACGGGCTTGCCACTCCTTCTGGTGAGGAATAACTCTGCGTTGTTGTTTTACACGTATCTGCCAAACAAAGTGAGTGACGGCACTGGGGAGGGGGCAACTGAGACAAAGCAACTTGCTTAACTGGGTAATAAACCCCTGAGCAGCTGGACTTTGGATGAGCTGCTCCGGTGAGTGGAAGGTTTGCAGGCAAACATACTTCCTTGTTTACACGGGCGTGCTCATAGCTGCCTCCCCGGCAGAGACGTCCAGGGAGACTCTTGACAGGCAGGTCATCGTAGCTGGAGAAACGTGTGTGGAACGTGTCCAGCTTCAGAACTCCTTTTTCATCCACGTTTTGCAGGAAGGAGCAACATAGTGGATGCCAGCTGGGTCTGGGACATAGTGACACGACTTGGGGTAACAGCATGCAAACGAGCAGTAGGGAGCCCTGAGAGCCGGCAGAGGAGGTGGGCTCACAGCCGAAGGGTCTCTCCTCTATCCTGCTGCTCCTCTCCAGGTCGTGCTGGAGAATGGCTCCGGGCTCACCTTTTGCTGGATGGATTTTGCCCAGCAGGAAAGACAGCCGAGCTGGAAGGCAGCACAGGAGCCGAGGCCTCCTCATCACCCCTGGGAGGAGCACTGGCCCATTTTCGCCCTGGTCCTCCCCAGCATGGCTGCTCTCACTCCGCACAATGATGGCACCTGGGGTTTCAGGCTCCCTCGTACCTTGTGAGAGTGTTTTCATCCCTTTGGGGGATATCAGGGAGGGCTTCCTGCCTTCATGGCCTTCCTCCCTTTCCATCCTCAGCATGGTGCAGGGCCCAGGGCTGGCAGCACCACACTGGGGGGAAATACGGGCTCGGGAGGCTGGAGGTGAAGGGTGAAAGCGCAAAACCCACGCCTGGTGGCACCAGCAGGGTTTGTGGGACTATCGCCGCTTCGTGCGGCCACCACGGTGCTGCAGGCTGGGAGGCTGCTGCTCCTCTGGCCCACGGGACATGGCTGTGGTGCTGCTGGGTCCCCACATGCGGGCTGGCAGGGCAGCCCGGCTCCCTGCCCTGCTGCTGGCAGCAGCTC
>NW_009200420.1:1898-2140 GCF_000690835.1 Fulmarus glacialis
TGCACGGCTAGCGCGGCTCCCTGCCCTGCTGCTGGCAGAAGCTCCGTCCCCGAGTCGCCCCCTCTCCTTCCCCCGTGCTGCTGGCAGTGGCTCCTGCGAGGGACGGAGGAGGCGAATGGTGCAATATCCTGCCTTTGTGTGTGCCAGTGCCCGCGTCCCCCGGGCCAGGCGGGGGTAAAGGCATCGCTGTCCGCTGGAGGTGTTGCCCTTCAGCTCCGCTCGCTCTGGGCCCTGGGGTTTGG
>NW_009200420.1:2674-2884 GCF_000690835.1 Fulmarus glacialis
CGCTCCCCCACCGCTGCTATTGTAGTTGTCTGTCACATACGTCTCACCGAGCAGGGCCCTGGGGGAGATATTCTCCAGCAAAGGCCCCTGCCTTCCCAGATGACAATAACCCCCCCAAGGGCCCGACCGCTTCCTCCGAGCTCCGGAGAGCTGCACGGCCCGGGAGGGACCTTCCCACTGGTGGAGGTTTTGCATGAACAAAAACCTCCT
>NW_009200421.1:0-201 GCF_000690835.1 Fulmarus glacialis
CTGCAGGCACAGCCTCGCCTGCACCCCACGGCACAGAGCCTCCGGCCAGGGGCCTGGCTGGAGCCAAGCCAACACACCAGGGCTCTGGGCGCTGGCACATGGGACGGGGGCACATGCTTCTCCGTGAGAGCTCTGCCCTGGCAGGGGAGAGCAGCCCGAGCCCCCTGGGCAGTGCGGGTCAGCTCCAGGAGTTCTGCCAGA
>NW_009200421.1:686-915 GCF_000690835.1 Fulmarus glacialis
GGCGCCAGAGCCAGCCAGGAGGGTTACGGGCACCCCGCACGCCCTCCGTCCTGCACCAACAGGCATGCTGTGTCCCTGCCCAGCGCTGGCCCTCCCCACACAGACCCCCTTGGGCACAGCGTGCAGGCGGCTCACCCCCATGCTGGCCCCCCCAGGCACTTCTCCCCGTTAACGCCAGCCAACCCCCACGCCTCTCCCTGAGCCCCCTCCCCAGGCTACCTGTACCACC
>NW_009200422.1:0-27423 GCF_000690835.1 Fulmarus glacialis
TCTGTCCCAGCCGGAACCAGGACACTCATTTTACATAAATATTCTGATTGTGGATAACAGAATGCAAGAAGAAACTACACAAATTGTAAGAGAATTATACTGATGGATTAAAAATGAGAAGTATTCAAAAAAAACGTTCTCATATTTGAACTATTCCCTCTATTTTTTAGCATTATTCAAAAAAGAAATGTGTTGGAGCTGCTTTCTCTAGTTATCTACAATAACCTTTTCTGCTCCTAAAAGAGTCAGTCATTGTGGGATTTTAAATCAAACTCCATAGATTTACTTTGCCTAAACCCTGGTCTAAACCTCCTAAACCTGGTGCTCAACCTCCTCTGGCTTTCACAGGAACTGGTAGATAGGATACCACCTATCCTGCCCCAAAATTGGTCAAGTGCTAAAGGACAATTTTTTGCCATTTCCTGTGACTTGTCCAAGTTCATTAAGATCTGTTAGACTGACGCAATGCTTTTTAAATTATCAGAAATGTCGGTTCATCACTCAGAAAATAAACAGGAAAACCTTGCACCTTTCACAGCTCTGCGCCATTCAGAGTGCCATAAATATGGAAAATTATACAGGAGGTACAAAGCAATGGAAGATCAGATCCTTGGAAATCCTGCTCAAGGAAGTACCACACACATGTTTAGCTTTAAAGTAAACCTAAGCTACTACAAATTTATGAAGATCTACATGTGGATGTGAGGGACTTTTTAGGGGGGGTGAGGGAGGAAGGAAGCCTTCTTGAATAAAGCCTTCAAGAGGGAAGAGTGGGACTGGTCATTCATTTTTAAAAACAAAATTTATTTGGTGGTCAAGAATTAGAAATAAAATAATAATAATAATGAAATCAATCATGGTATTTCACAAAGATTTGGTTGTCTTGAATATATTTTTCAGATGCTGCACAGTGACTTAAGAGCTGTGAGAGAACGTTAAGTGTACCTATAGCATGCAGTGGAGGACTGTGCAGAAACAGAGGTGATATCCGAGAGAGCTTTCAACTAACGAGCTCTGGAACTGGCAGCGTTAACTGGGACAGCAGCATGCTATTTTGCTTTGCTGTGAGGCAAGGTTAATTTGTCTGAGCACGGTTTCATGTTAACTTGCATACAAGCAGAACTAGACATTGTACCAACTGCATGGAATTTGTTTGTGGCCATGCACAGGCACACATCTGTTACTGCATTATGTGAATAGCAATGAGCATGCAACCAGCCAGTATTAAAAGGTCAAAGAAAGCACAACCCTCTTAGTTCCTCCCCTTGTAAATTCGCTCTTGATACTACTTCCAGCAGGTTTTGTGCAGTAATGCATTTGCTGATACAGACAGACCAGCCCATTCAGAGCTAGCTTGGAATTTCTAATATATATATATATATTGGGTGGTGTAAATATACTTGTAAGATCCTTTGCGACCTGCCTGCTTTTAAAAATTTAAAAACAAGCCTTACTTCCATGTCGTGAGACATGGACATTCATATTTCATGGTCTTTATTCATGATGCTCAACTGAAACTTGATTTAGGAAAAGTGAAACTTTGCTATGCAACAGTACAAAACTATTAAAATTAATTGATCTGACCATAATCATCAGTGAACAACTGAAGATGTAACCAAGGAATCATTTTGCCTTTTGAAAACTGTCTAGATAAACTTAATGGATACATACATCAATATGATCTAAGGGAATACATGCATTCATTTCCTCTTCCATTCACCTGAGAGGATATTGAGACTTTTATCTGATGCCACATTAAGGTATAAATGTGCACTGATATGCAACAGATAAGGAATTCCCAAAACTTTCTTTGATGTCTTTCAATCATGTTTCCATCAAATAATTCACTATAGAAAGAATACACACAAAAATTACTAACTACTTTGTAACTAAACAATTGTTTAGACCCAAACCATGCTATTTCTTTTGCATCTTCAATCCAAATCTGCTTTTTTATCCTTGTTTTATGTATCTGATCTAGAGGGGAAAATTGTGCATATTAATCTGAAATACTTACAGAGTGAGAAATCAAACTTGAGAACAAAGTCCAAGTCTTTCATCCTGTAATATAGAGAACATCAAAGGGCCACACCTATGAAAATATTATTTCTCTTCTAAACTTTTTGTCCCAAGGCCATCACAAATCTCTCTGCTCTTGTCTGATTTATGTTTCAACAATATTTTCAATAACCTCTACAGCTCATTGTCTATTGAGCAAATACTCTGGAAGTGTTGCAGAGAATTGTTATGTCCTAATACAGCATATATAGAATAATAAATATATTGAAACCAATCTATTTTCTCAGATATGAAGGGTACATGAATGTAATTGGTATTCTAATTTATGACAAATATCCTGTGACTACAGTAACTAGGGCCCTGAACTGTAACATAAAGAGCTTTGCGTCTTCAACATCTCGTTGGATAGGGCTGTGCACGGTCTCCTCTAAATTCAGTGCACGGCTGGTTTAGATTCACACTATAGTACTCAGTACGCAAGCATTTCTTATAAATGCTTCAAAGCATATTCGTCTCGGTCCAACTCTATTAACTTCTTGAGAGACATCTATGTTTCATCAGAAAGTGGATTAAAGCAATTAAAAGCTCAAGGCATGTGATGATATAGGTGTCTCCTGTTATGCTATGATCCTACCCCATCCCCACTGGAAAGCAAATGGCCAGGCTGCAATTCTCCTGTTGCCACAGGTAAAAGCACTAGTGGTAGTAACTCTGCTTGCATTTCTTGGCCATAAAGTTAGCATTCATTATAATGATTTTCACTTTTGTGTGAGAAGACTCAGGCTGACAAGACTGTATTGGTCATTCTCAGGACACGTTCAGAAGAATTTCTTCACAACTACCAAGGACAGTAAGATTAATTGAGATAAATTACTACCTGTGTTGAGATCAATGATAGTTGATGGCTTCAGATAGGTAATGATTTAAAAATCCCACAAACCCAAGATATACTCAGGTTCTGGTCTGAACCCCATATACCACATGATTTGAAGAGATAGAGGCACACAATATCTATACCTTAATCTAGTTGTGTTTTAATTCTATATATTCACTGGTGTTTGTTCACCTTTCTTCATTCCTTACTTATTCTAGACATAATTTTTAATGCAAACCCAGGTAGCAGAGTGAAAGAGACCATTTCCAAATCTGCTTCTGAATTTCACAACTAGATTTGCTTTGCTAATATAGAATTCAAATCTAAAGCCCATGAGCTTTGGAGAAGCTAGCACTAGGTTCAGCTGTGGCTACCAAATTGCCCATGGTTCATGAAAGTCACTCATATATACTCTCCTCCTCACCCTCCAAATCCAATTAGATCTGCACTTTATAAGATGAAAACGTGAAATAGTTTGCAAGATCAGAAAGTTACGCCCCATGCATTAGTCAATCTATGTCTCTAGGTATTTATTTATCTAAGCATAGTATGGTCTGCCAGTTCTGAACAGATGTGATAACAAGCAATAAATTATTTTATAGTCTCGTAAGTATGAAAGTTGTATTAAATGAAGTTAATAAAAATATTCTGTCATATAAAAGATTATTTTGAACATGAGTCTTGAAGTAGGATCAAAAGATGGGTTCGATCCTAAAAAATTGTAAACGAATCAGTAATAAGAGGGACTAATCCAAAGGACAGGTATTCCTAAAATTTTATGGCAAGTTAGTGGGTCAGACTTCAGAACAGGAGATCCTGCCAAGAAATACTTTTATGTCCTGTGCTTGTAACATGAGTTGCCTTGACATGACTAGCCCTATCAACTCAGTGCCTCTCAAAGAGCTGTTGCAGTAACTTCTGGTGTGAACTAATAGCAAGGAATAAAATAGCAGGCATGCTATTGTGCTTTAGACCAGAGAAGCTCTACAAGCTTTTACAATTCCTTGGTGGCAGGGCCCTCTGGGCCCTTATTCTTTGGCAGATTTATCCCAGTATTTCCTTTTTCTCTCTCTTCCTCTCTCCACCCACCCACACTGATTGTTCACCCCAATTCTGGTTCAGCTGAAAAAGATCCTGGAGGTGCCTTGAAGGACAATTTGGGATAATGATATAAAGAAGTCCCTTTGCAGAATGCATTCAGATGCTCTGAGAACTGCTACCCTACAATATCCCCAGGCTGCAAAGACACAGATGTATAGTGTAATATCTCCCTGACATTATTGATACTGATGGAAGGAAATTAATTTAAACTGCATGAAGCTAAAGTAACTGAATTTTGCATGAGAAGGAGGATGAACTGAGAAAGTGAAATCCATACTCCAGTCTGATGTAAGGACCTGATTCAACGACTTTCCTTTTGCATTCCTGAGAGTACTTTGGATACTCCAAGTACTTGGGTTGGAGGATGCCTGGCTATTTGCAAAGCGTGATGATGAAGAAATCAAGACAGATGAGGTCTCGTGGTCTCTCCTTGTCCTGGTTTTGGCTGGGATAGAGTTAATTTTCTTCCTAGTAGCCGGTATAGTGCGGTGTTTTGGATTTAGTATGACAATAATGTTGATGACACACTGATGTTTTAGTTGTTGCTAAGCGGTGCTTATGTAATCAAGGACTTTTCAGCTTCCCATGCTCTGCCAGGTGCACAAGAAGCTGGGAGAGAGCATAGCCAGGACAGCTGACCCAACTGGCCAATGGAGTATTCTGTACCATACGACATCATGCTCAGCATATAAAACTGAGGGAAGAAGAAGGAATGGGGAGATGTTCGGGGTGATGGCGTTTGTCTTCCCAAGTAACTGCTACGTGTGATGGAGCCCTGCTTTCCTGCAGATGACTGAAAACCTGCCTGCCGATGGGAAGCAGTGAATGAATTCCTTGTTTTGCTTTGCTTGCATGTGCGGCTTTTGCTTTACCTTTAAACTGTCTTTATCTCAACCCACAAGTTTTCTCACTTTTACCCTTCCGATTCTCTCCCCCATCCCATCTGGGGGGAGTGAGCAAGCAGCTGTGTAGTGCTTAGTTGCTGGCTGGGGTTAAATCTCGACGATCCTCCGACCCACTACATCAACACACAGGCCTACTTACCCAATGCCATGCCCCCAAGGCCCCCCTCCATCCCACACCAGTGCTCATGTGTGTGGCTTGTTTGGACCCTGGTTCCAGAATCAGAGAGGCTCCCTGTCTGGACACTAATACTGGCTTACCTTTCCTCCATCTATACCTCACACACAAAAGATCATCTTGTATCTGGTCTTTTGTTCTTTTGATACAAAGATGTATTTAAGCTAAGGATTATGTGAATCTAACCCGGAATCCATTTTATTTGGTAGTTGGATACCTCTTCTAATGTTGAAAATGCTAGGAAATTATATTCAGTCAGCAAAATTTTGATGTGTGTATTTGAAGGAAGACACAAGTACAAACACGAATTATCAACAATACAGCCATTTTCATAAAAGGAGTACAAAAAATGTTTCAGAAAGAAGATAGCTGTAATTCCCTAAATTTTACAGAACTAGATTATAAAGTCCTAACAGCATTGAAAACACATGACGTTATCAACAGGACAAGCTCGGGGGGGAAAAAAAAAAATGTAGTTGATTCAGCCATATTTAATTTACCTTAGAACCATGATTACTACCTCTGCACCTTTTATTTTTGACAGCTTCACAAGGACATAGTTAAGTATTTCCAATAATCTTCTTAGATTTGGGAATTCAATATTTTCATTTCCAGTACATAAAGTTGTTTTAGGTGAAACTTTAGGAACAACAAATAGTCAATCATTAATTTTAACTTCAGCCAAACTAGATGAAACAATGAGAGAGAATTACAAAGGAAAACCCTTGGAAAAGAAATTAAGATTGATTACCAGTATTCTGTACAATTCTGTACAAGAAAGTCATGTCCCTCAAATCTTTCAGAATGAACGTATCAGCAGGATGACAGTAAAGGTATGCACTGAAATAATCAATTTGGCTTTCACAGAGCCTTTGACAAGTCCCTTGCGGAAAGGAATCTAGTTAAATATAAAATATACTAATTGAAAGTTGACTTTCAAAAAAAAAAAAAAAAACACAAAACCAAAACCAACAGTTAAGAAGTTTTAGTTTTTAATATGGAGCTCTTCTAGCTGATGGAAAGTGTAAGAAAACAGTCCTTGTATTCTTGCTGCCAGAAAAGTCCCTTATGCTCACTAGCTGCTAGGGTAAACCTGAACAGCCTGCAATCTGCTACCATGCGTGATGGAGAGCTGACACAAGTAGAAGGTGACTGCAGGATCAGAAAAGGGGATAGAAACCTGCCAGAGACTCTTACCAGAGCCGTGCCTCTGCACAAGGATGTTAAGTGTTCCTTGGCTGCCCTTGAAAGCCAATACTTTGTAACTGGAATTCATTCTGATAAATATCAGATAGAACGTACATATTTTAATGTGAAAGATTGAAGATGAGAGGACACTTAAATGAAAAGATAAGAATACATATTTATTCTCAAGTATCTAAAAATATTTTGCCTGAGACGTGCAGACTGTTTGAAATTTTTCTGCTCTTGTCCTGTGATATTAAATCTGAAGCAGATTTTACAAGCACAACAGAACTAGTGTCATTATTTCACTAATTAGTCCCATTTCTGCTGTTAGCACCGAAAACACTGCCTTTTTTCCCCCAGTTTGCCTCCTTCAAAGACATGCCAGATGAGTTCAGGCTCTGTTTTGAGACTGTAAATTAATAGCAGTATTTTGATCAAGCTGCATTTAAAATGACTATGATCACTTAAAAAGCATGTTAATTCCAAACCACTGAAATGAATGGCTGATGCTCTTCAGCTTTCTGTTTCCAGTGGGCAGCCACAGATACACAAGACTATGAACAAAAACCAGAGCAACATTATCTATCCCTGGTAATGTCAAGCAACAAATCACTTGATTTCTGTAATATAATTTTTTTCCAGAATAAACACAGAAACTGACAGTCTGTTTTGCTTCACATTTCTTTTCTCCATCAGCTGTAAAAACCACCCGTTGTGCTTGGATATCATACAATACATATGGCATGCAGGATCACACACTGTTCTGAAAATTCTGCCCATACCTCAGTGTAACAAGATGAGTTATGGATAGAGTCACAATTTTACAGGAACTGAATTTTCTTTGCTTTTGTGGTCTTCAGATAGACTCTTAAAAGAATACTGTGTTAATGCAGTTTGCAAGACGCACACATACGGTAGTCATAGAAAAGTTACAGTATAACTAATCCTTAGCCATATTATTTTAACTATTAAAAGCTGGGGAAAGATGAGAACAAATATCTACCATAGCAGATAGCAGAGCATATCTATGGTAGCAGAACTCCCTATGCAGTCGTAAAAACATAGCTGAAGATTTTTTTTTTTCCAGGGAAACAATAGAGGGAAATGTCAATATTTGAAGAAACATTTGAGACTTTTCTGGTTTTTGTTTTTGTTTTTTTTAAGCAACAAGCATTTTTCCCCAGATGAGGTGTTTTTTCTTCTTGTTTCTAATTTTTTTTTTATTTTATATTTTTAAACAAGAACTGTCTCCCAGTTTTGCTAGACAATGAAGCATTTCTTCTGGCACCTTTGGAGCATTTGATGTTGGCAACAGCTACATAATGAACATTGTACTTGCGATTACATGCTATAAAAAAAATGATGGGGTGGTGCAGCTTTCAGAATGTAAATACCTGCGTAAGTAAGGTATAGAAAAGAGATCGTTTATTTAATGTAGACTGCAGTCACCTAGTAGCATGCTTGAGTTCTACTTAAACCCCACTTCAGGGTTCCAGTAAGATTGTTCGTGAAGCAATACCTAAGCCATCTTTTTGCTCTTCTCCCCTTAGACTTCTCTATAAAATTGGCTGAATCCCTCCCTGGGGTCATAAACCAAAGGAAATGCCTGCCTTTAAGAGGCAAACTAATGGTGAGGGCCTGGGGCAATAACAGTACCTGTCAGCTTGCTGAGAGCTAGAAATGTTTTAACCTGTTTATTATAGTGCTATATTACGGCTTTTTCTTAATATCTGGAAATAATGTTTCTGCACAAGGGCTGAAGGGTGTCTGTGTGTGCGCGTGCGATGCCGATGCACTCCCGCTTTTGCCTCTCTGAGTGGTGGTACCCACCCTTCTGGCTGGGTCCCCTCCCTCTGCGGGAGGCATTGGTAGCACGCAGCCTGGACGACCACATTCAGTATTCTGGATCCAATGTTACCAGATACCATACAGTGAAATTCTTTCTGTTTGCAGTCCCAGCACAACACTAATGCCAATCAGAGGAACAGCTTCGTTTCCAGTCAGACACCAAGGCAAAAAAAACCCCAAACAAAAACAAAAAACATTGTTCAGCTTACTTCTTTTTCAAAGCTGTCACTGAACAGAACCACACACAACTAAAACAAAGGGTATCTTGCACAACAAAGATGAGAAATATCCTAATCTCTCTAAAGGTAAAAGCCAGGCTCCCATAAACCTCAGCAGGTTCAGGATCTCATCTATGTTTTTCTGATACTCAGTAGTCGTTCACATAAAAAGAAAATGTAACTTGGAGAAATAGGTGCAATGGTACCATATACCATAGCTCAACCACCATTTCACTGTAATGCATCCAGCTGCTAACAAAGATGGCATAAATAATGTTGGCTCAAATGTGCTTTAGTGAGAGTTTCCCTCCAGACAGGACTTAGTTTACTTCTGCCTCACATTCGAGCCTGCAGACATTGCAAGCCCAGCACTTGAGCAGACCAAAATGGCATACCCAAAATTGTTCCTCTCACCTACCCCATAGCCTTAAGCGCAAAACTGGGGCTGTTTAGCCTGGAGAAGAGGAGGCTGAGGGGAGACCTCATCGCGCTCTACAACTACCTGAAAGGAGGTTGTAGCGAGGTGGGGGGCGGTCTCTTCTCCCAAGTAACCAGCGATAGGACGAGAGGAAATGGCCTCAAGTTGCACCAAGGGAGGTTTAGACTGGACATTAGGAGAAATTTCTTTACTGAAAGAGTGGTCAGGCCTTGGAACAGGCTGCCCAGGGAAGTGGTGGAGTCGCCATCCCTGGAAGTATTTAAAAGACGTGTAGATGAGGCGCTTAGGGATATGGTTTAGTGGGCATGGTGGTGTTGGGTTAATGGTTGGACTTGATGATCTTAGAGGTCTTTTCCAACCTTAATGATTCTATGATTCTATGAAAACCAGGCAAAAACTTAACTCTTCACTTTATGTCTCTGAGTTGGTGAAAAACTTTATGGTGTGTTCTAAATATCTGGATGCTTTCAAGTTAGTTCACCAGTATTTGAAACACATTCAAACCCACCAGCCTCAGAAATTGCCAGCGCTCCTTCTAGAACAGTCAAACCTAACACAGAGTGTTGTAACTGTGACGGGGTTTATTTCAACCTATCTAACAAGCTACTGAAAGTCTTTATATCTGCAGCTCAGTGATACTGCTAGGAGGAGAAAGGATTCAGACCATATTTAAACAAAAAAGCTAATACCTCAAAAGACAAGATAGGGAGTGATTCCCTAGGTCACTGAATCTATTTTCTCTTATTTAAAAAAAGATGAAAAAATCCTGCGTGGTAATTGATCACACTATCATAAAACTACTTCATTCAGAGGTTTTTTTGCCTCCCATCCAGTTGAAGTCTGTTCTACAGCTCCATTCCCATTGTTTTCAAGCCAATTTTATTCAGGGTTAGTTTATATACATTTCTTAGCACAGTCAATCAACCCTGCCCATCAGCTCAAATGTTTTTTTCTCCTGGACATTTATCCATGGGTGTTCATGATCTAAGCTAAAATTCACCAGAATGTATTCTTTTTGGATCTAAATCCACATTAGATTTTAAGTCACCTAGTTATGCCACTGTGCCCTTCTGGGGCTGCCATTCAGCATGAGAACACAGCCACAAGATAACTCTGTTCACAGCATGACAAGCGTGTTTCTCTAACAGGACACTTCCTTCTGAGTTAGAGAGAGAGCCCACCCGTGTTCACAAGATGCACACAGACCATAAGACATACACACACAAAAATAAAATAAATAAAAAAAACGCACTAGTTAAGAAGCTTAATAACCAGAACGGAGCATTCAATACAGATAAAGGAAAGGAAAGAATTTAAAATCCATGAAACCTAGTGTAAATCAACAAGACTAAAAGCCACTGTTGCAAGAAGTCCACCAGGACAACTTAGTGAGCATAAACCAGGCACTAACAGAAATAATTGCAGTGTTGGGGCCACAGCCAATTTAGTGATGCGAGGCAATGTGGAGGAGGCAGGATGGATGGCAACCAGGCGGTTGGACTTTGGCAGCCAGTGGGATGGGAGCTGGTCAAAATGAAGGGGCGAGGGAGAGATGCTCATTTCTGTCCCCTTCTGGAATCTATTCCCAAGGTCTGAAGTTTGGCCAGTCCCCTCTCGTCCACCCTTTATAAAACCCTGCGAACCTAGCTGTCATGAGAGGCCTTTATAAGAGGCCAATAAGAGACAAGTTTCAGCTGCTGAAAATGCATGCACTCCTTCTGAAGTAAATTGAGCTACACCGATTTGCAGTCACCTCACGCTAGAATGTAATAGCCATTAAGCTATTATTATAGTTTGCCATAAACCATATGCTTAGCTTGTGTATGTGTATGTGTATTGTCACCTTCCTCCTTTTGGAAATGCTAGGCCTCTTTAAGAACTCTGAAATGTCTTGGTTTTCTTTTTCCTTCCTCAAATTGTTCTTAAGCTTAACAGCAGTACCACATTTCTAATTAAATGGACAGATAGGATGCTGATAACATCTGCTTTCTGTAATAAAAACTATTGATATTGTTGACCTGACAGATTATCTGCAATAGACAGAGCACAATGGCCAAATCTAAAAAGCAAGGGAGGAAGAGCAGCTTAGCACAAGAATACATATTATCTATTCTTCTGCCTTTTGGAATTACTAAGAATGATTATAGAAATTATCAGTCATCTCTGCTTCTTGTTCTGGCATATGAAATAGAAACAGTGATTGAATGTCCTGAAGAACTTTGATCATTTTTTGTCTTGATACAGCTGCTTCTTTTTTTATGGTAGCACCTCTTACAGGAATCCCCGAGATTTATGACAGCAGATGCCATTTTTCAAAATTTTTGTCCCATGTTTTATGGAGCAAAACTTCAAACAGTAAAAGAATATCCTAATAATAATTGACATCTCTTACAAAGCTTTTTATTGAAAAACCTTAGCACTCCTATCATAGCCCAATCCTGATTCCTACTTAAAGTTGTTGGTTTTCTGGGGTTTGCAGTAAAAAAGCTGGTCTTCTGTGAATTAAGATCATACAATTGCCTAGTAGTTACCTACTCAGCAGTCTTACTACTATGCTTAAAAATGCAACATTCAAAAGTGTCATATACTTTCCTTAATTAAAGCATCTATGTTATGGTAGGAATACTGGTTATGTTTTGGTCTCTCAGAAAAAAATAGGCTAAAGTTTCGACTTGGCCTGTCATGCAAGGACTTAAGAAATATTAGGAACTAAATTCTTCCACATGGCATTGGATTTGTAGCTGGAGTAAACTGGCCAGACTCCACTGGTTTTCGGGCAACTCAGTTCATTTACACCATGGAAGTGGCCTCGGGTCAATCTCAGCTTTCCTCTCCATGGCTGGAATATCGGTCATTTACCCATTTCAAGCAGAAGCACTGTAAGCTACCTGTGCCACTCAGTTTTGTGCATCTCTGGATGTTTGGAGGTCATGGTAAAGACAACAGCCATCTATTTATCCCTCGGTACTGAATTTCCAGAGGTAAACAAACAAGCAAACAAAACGCTACTGTAGCAGATTTAATCTCTTCCTTTTGTTCCCGGTGCCAAACAGTAACACCTTGTTTTCAGAAGCTGGCCCACATAATTTGCCAAGTATTCAAGATTCGGGAGTTACTAAATACTTTAGCCTGAAAGGTATTCATTTTTTTTTTTTTTTAAAGGCTTAGTGGAGGGTTTATCTGATTTGCCAGTAAGCACATGAGTCAAGGAGCATGGGCTTTAAGAAAGAAAAAGACCAACCAAATATCTTGATGTCTGGCTATGTAGGACCCTTATCTTTGGATTAGAGTTTGATTTTCTTTGTGCAGTTTTTCTATGCACAAAAAAATATTACTGCAGATTGAGAAATCAAAACACAAAGTTAAGAAAGCCTAGAAATATACCACCTATACTTCAAATTACTGGGCCTTAAGAAAAAACAGGGCAGAAATTTAATGGAAATATCTTTTTTCACAATATGAAGAAAGAAAGTTCATTTTAAATCAGATGGGATTTCCCAATAGCCATTTCATGTTAATTGTCTGTAATGTCTCTCATACTTCACATTAGGTTCTCCTGCCACCTAATATATATTAATTTTTAAATTAAGTGGAACACTGGTAAGATAACTTGTTTGCTCATGGTATTCAGTAAGCAAGGGTTTTTTTATTGCAGCTATTTTTAGTTTATACAATGCCATTTCTCCTAAATTTCATCCTAAATAGAACTTTCAGGCCATTTTTAGGCTAAAAAATGTCTACCCATGCTCTTCTCCCATTTCAGTGAGCTAAAAATCCAACAACCTGCCTCACAATTTTCCCAACTTCCAGAGTTTTGCATAGCTGCTCTTCTGCCTCAATTCTGACCGGCTGTTCTAAGGTGGAAGTTTGCTGACCATCCAAAATAGTCTCCTGATTAAATCCCATTTTTTGTCTCTAGTGATGCAAAACCACTAATGTGTTTATAAAAAAATATTACAATGTTTTCTGCTGGTACCCAAATTACTCAAAAGCTCCCTGTTATTTAGGTGAAAGAATCTATCGATTGTGTAACTGCTCAATCCTTATATTAGACACCATTCTTAGCTTACGCTCATTTCCCCAAACATGAGGCCTCATATCCAACATTATCTGTAATTAAAGCCTAAATTCATAGGTTGATGATCTTTCCATGACTTGTGGCTGAAATGTCACATTTTATTTTCCTTCCTGTTATCAGCCATGTGAAATGAATTGTATACTGAACCTTGGGGTAATAGTTGAAAAAAAGCACTTGTTTCAAGATAGGAGCTCAACGGACACTTTAAGGGTCAAACTGTGAAAACAAAGACCTCTGGGTGACTTCTGATGGAAATTAGGTAACTTTTCTGATACTCTGCAACACCTAAGAATATATCGTATTTTACAATTCTAACACTGTGAACATGGCAACTAATTACCATTTTTGAAAATATTGTTCTCTCATTAATACTGATTTCACTTTTCTTACACATCATTGATGCACTGAATTAAGGTTATTTTGAATACCCACATGAATGTATTTTTCTTGACAGACCTATGTAAAAATACTTCTGCAAGATCAACAAAAAATATGTAAATTGGCATTAACTCAAAGGGTGGTGTCTTTCCACTAGATATCCATGGATGAATTCGATCCCTGCTATACAGAGGACTAATATCAATTATCTACTGTCAGCACATAAAAATATTAATAACTGAGTTTCACAGATATGAAACATTGTGAAGCCAAAGTCATGGTTTTGGTGCTGGAGGATGTTTATGAAAAGAATATGAAATAGCTACCATGTGATTTTTTAATTTGTATTTCTATGTAACTAGATATTAAGGGTATGTAGATATAAATATTAAGGGTATATAAATATAACTATATATACAGATTTCACATGCCATTTAAGATATGAATCACAGTCAACCACATCAAAACTTCAGTAATTGTTGCATTATTTACTACATAAATGGAAGATAAGGGCTAGTGGAAGGTGCAGCCGCAGATATTTGAACCATTGGAATATTTAATGAATTGCTGAACTCTAAAGAGATGATCTTGATCCACTCTTTGCCAGTGAAAGACACAGAGCAGAGAAAAACAGTCAGATTTTGAGGCATCATGTCACTTTCCAAATGGATGCATGGTAGAAAAAGTGATTGATGGATATATTGATGTATAGAGTGAAAGAGAAAGAAATAGAAGGATCATAAGTGTACACACTGAGTAATGTGTATACATACATATCTGTTTGCAGATGTGCTGTAAGAAAATTACTCCTCCCTCCTTTAAGTGGTAATTTTAATCCCTCATTCTTTTAAATTTCATTTTAAATATAGTCTTCTAATTCTGAGCATTACCCAGGATCCAGTAATGATTACAAATTTATTCTCAAAATTAATTGAAAATCTCTCTGATGGCTGCATAATTGACAAGGTGTTTGCTTCAGAAAGATCTCACACACATTACTACCATGGGCAAAATTCAGCTTTGGGACCCATAACATTACTATTATTAATATTAATAGTAAACCAGAAACATTCTACATCTTGGACTCAATAGAGTCAGAAACTGGACTTATATCTCCTTGAATGGAGCAGTTCTTAGTTTCTCAACAGGAACCAAAGAGCAAGGCATCAGACCTGAAAAGTATAGTAGATAATGCAAAAAAAAAAGTGTGGCACATGTCAGTAATAAGAGTATGGTATATATCACATTTTTATGTGTCCTTGCTCTCAGTAACTAAGGCTTTACAGGTGGAGATACTGGTTTTGATGGAAAATATATATTGCCTAAAATACCCTTGAAACTGTGCTTTCCTGACTTCTACAGACATATAAACTGACTCTCAAAAGACATACATCAATCTTATCACACCTACGTAATTATGATAAAGTTTAATAAAAAAAGATCCAAAGCAAACCTTTCTCACTTGGCCACATCCTTGCAGTTTATTATTTAGGAATGCTAGTGTAAAGATGATAAAAATGACCACCTCTACCAAGGCTATACAAAACTTTTCTGCTACTTAGGTGATTCAAGTGTTGATCTTATGCCACTTTTCAGCAAAACCCCCAGCAGTCTGCTTTTTCAATGTGTCAACATACTGATCTTTTACGTGCACAGGAGCCACCCTGCTGACTTCACTCTGGATGAGGCACCAGCGCTCATATGGCCTCTGAAAATCCTTCCCATCACAGAACCAGCGAAACAGCAGCCGACAGTCCTGCCGCCAGGGAGGAGCTCACCGAACCTCCACTTGGCTCCTCTGCTGCCAACAGCGGCACTGTAACTGAGGGTGATTCATAGCTCATCTGGGGAATGAACTGCCACTTGCTTTGTTATATCTGCTCGGCTCTTTGGAAATATTATCACATTTTGCATACGTGCACCCATTCTGTTTAAAATATTAAACCCACTTGTTTTAGCTGAAACATTCTGTAACTGCATTGTTTCGCACAGTTTATAGAATTCCTCTCTTCTTTCCAAAATGAAATCTTAAAAATACATCCTTTCTATAAAGAGAGGGAGGGTTACTGGAGTTCAGTACAGAGACTTTGCACAGCCTAACACTGTCTGAACTTGAACTTTCTTAATTCCAGTGAAAAGCAAAAGTCCTTCAAGCTTCTCTGTATGACCAGGCAATTTTTTCTGAGGACATTCACAGCTCTTTAAGTCTTATTTTTCTTAATACAGGGAATGTTCTATTAGCAGCACCTTCATCTCTGACAACTTTCTTATTACAGCTTTTGCTTTCTATTCGAAAGGCCTTGGAATATGCCTAATAGCTAAACTCATGTTATACCTTTCAATCTAAATAGCAACGACTTCCATTAAGGAGCTCTGACAAGCTTCAAAATCCTTCTAACAGAATTTTTAGCCATCTAAGTTTTTTAAACTTGTTTATGCAACCAGAGAGCTTTTCTTGTAAATTCATTTTTCTTTTGTTTACAAGTTACAAACCAAGATGGCACCATGTGTACAGCCCAATGCCCAAATGAATGTAAAGCTACTACGACAATAACAAACACAACAGAGGTTTAGAAGCATTTCAGATAAACCCAGATTAGTTTCTTACTGTTGAATGCATAGGCCATCAAGCTTTGTTACGGCTTTGAGCGTAATAAAAAAAAAAAAAGGAAGATATTTCAATATTCTTGGTCATCTAGAAGTGGAAAGAAAGGGAACAGACAAACCTAAAGTGAAGCAGGAAGACAAAACCATTTGTTTCTCCTCCCCCTCCAAGCCCTGTATGCTCTGCCTTAGGTCAAGAGGCTTACACACGGGGGCTGCAGCATGAATAAAGTTATGGAAGAAACTTGAAGATTATTATCTTCACAACTTAGAACATGAAACAGTAGATTTAGTTGACGTATATAAGTTGTCTGCAAAGTAGATTCAACTTTTGAGGTACCAGAGAAAAACGAGCAGCTGGAACTTTGTTCTACATTGCATTGAGAGACACTCCTGAAATCATTTGTGGGGACAAGGTGCTCTTTATTAAAGGCACACTAGTTGCAAAACTGCCTTTTGAATGCCCAATTCCTTTTTTTTTTTTTTTAATTTTATTTTATTTCTTTTTTAAACATCTCAGGCTTGACAAGCGTTTGCCTGATACCAAGAAACGTCCCCAGGAGCTCAACATGGATGTTTTATGGGTTTTACTTGAAGGTCCAGGACAACAGCAGTTTTGCCATCCCCTGGTCCACATATGACTCATAGTCCGGGAGGTGGAAGCTTTTCTGCCACCCACACCATCTGCTCATGTTTCTGCCATTAAGTGATCAGGAAAAAACCCACAAAGGTAATTTCACCAAAAGGCCCCTGGAATTTTCAAAAATTTGAAAAACTGAAAATTTCAGTTTCTTTCTTTAGATCAATAAAATTTAAACTTTTTCATAGCAAAGTTTAAAGAAAGAAAGGCTTAGGGGTTTTGGCACTTAAAATTTAACTTCATGCTCAGTCCTAGTATCTGGGAGATGCTGTCCTAACACTGTAATAGTTACTAGAAATATGACTAGAAATATGTCTCATGTCTCTGAAGGGAGAACCCTTTTTGTTCTGCCTTCCAGCAGTTAGCTTTTGGGTAATCCCTAATGGCTTGATAGAGTCATGTGAAAGCTGTTCTCCTTTGTGTTATAGTCAGACCAGAAGCAAAATCGAAAACACCTATTTCTTTCTCTCCCACACATATGCATGCACTCACACCACACGCTTTTTTTTTTTTTAACTCCTCGTCATATGTGACAAAAATGGAAACTAAAAAAGAATCTAGCTGTGATATCACCTTGGATATTGCTTGTCGAACTGCTAAACACAGTGGGTCACCCGCCATCCACAGTTTCAGCAGAAACTGTTGTTTGTCAGTTAGCACTGTTCCACTGAGAAAGTTAACGTGTCAAATCTATTGCTTCTAGCAGTATCTGAAAGAAATCCTAATGCTGCCAGATTAGCAACAACTTCAACAGCGCTAGTAGCCAAGAAGCCCAAATGGGCAGTAGCCGGTGTTTTGCCTGCTGTCTCTCACACCTTGCCCCAGGCTCCCTTCTCACTGTTACTGCAGACTTTGTAGACTTGATAGGACTCATGTGACTTTACTTAATATTTTCCTTAGTTTTTCCTCTGGCAGAAGCACGTACTGTACCAGGGAGAAGGTTTGGTTTGGCCCCCTTGGCTTTCAAAACTCAGCTCTCCACAGTCCCTGCCTGTGGCACTCTCAGTCGCACAGGACTGCATTAGTAGAGAAACCGAAGCTAACTATGGATCACTGAAAGGTAGGCTTGCTGTAATCCCTAAGAAAGCAGAAGATGTCAATACCATCCATCTTAATGGCTTATGTGTTTCTCGCAGCACAGCTGCCAAGCAGCTAGCTTAGGGGGAGGAAGATGAATTTAATGGGGCAGAAAGATCTCATGGAACAGACCGGCTGTGCTCCCTGAGATGTTATCAGAAGAGAAGCCAGCATGGGACAGAAAGGGCAGTCCTTGGTGCGGCATAAGACCGGAGGAAACATTCATTGAGGGCGAAAATAAAAAACATTTATTTATGTGAGGAGAAGTGAACAATCCGTTTCCACAGAAGAGAAACAGCCAAAAGAAAGGAAAGAGCAGAAGAGGAGTAAATAAAACCGGGAGGACAGTTAAAAATTACTTCTGTATTTGGAAATCTGTTCTTCACAAAGTAATGGAATTGTTGGAAAATACATTACCTTACTTTTGCCACCATGACTGTTAAATAAGGAAAAGAGTAGAAGGATAGCTGTTTTTTTACCCCACAAATTTAATTTTCATTAAGCACAAGCCAGATTATTAAAATAACCAAAACCTCAGAAACAATTAAACAAACTGAACTCTGCAGGGTTCAGATGAAGGATCATACCAGAAATCTCTGGATGGACGTAGAAAAGGAATGGATGACTTTATGAACATAATGTTGTTTACAAGCTACCATTATTAAGTGGGGCAACTGCATCCCTGCGATTTTATATTTGATGAATTGAAATGAAAAAAGAAGCCAGGCAGCAATGTAGTCAGCCCAAATTCATGGTGGTGAAATTTCTATAGCATAAGTAAACTGTCGTTAATATCAGTGTGTATATACACAGGTCTTGGTTAAGCCACAGTAAACTTGGGCTTATGCTTCCTGAAGGGTTCTGAGTCTCAACATTACTACTTATTATTACTTTTATCTATCTATACACACCCACACTGAGTCTTTCTGGCCTCTAAAGAGGACTTTTAAAACAACAAATCGCACAGGTCTTAAACCCTCCCACTCGAGTCAATGATCCTGAGGGTCAGTTTTTGATTTGATCTCCCCGCCAACAGCACGCGAACAGCAGAAGTTATTATGACAAGACCGGAACAATTCAGATGGCATAGTTCATCCACAGGGTATATTAGGATCAACTATCAAGCAACCCTTAGTTGCTATCACCACATGAGTGCTTTGAAGAAAAGGACTGTTCTCCTTCTGCTGTTTCTGCACCACACCACAGGGGTAAAGAGACAGTGATGGTATTTAGATGAGGCTTTTAGCACTTCCAGGATGTACCCCATGACACTGTTTCAGTTTGGAGTACCTTATCCCCGTCTGCATTGTGTCATGGCTGAGGTGTGCTTAGAGGAACTCTCATCCCACACACCATTGCTGCGCTCCTAAGAGGGACTCTCTTGCTTCTCAGCTATGCGGAGCTTGCCTACAAGCTTTAGAGGCTTGCATCTTTCCATACACCAAAAGTCTCAGATACCATCGCCCTTCAGGGAGTCACACATCTCATAACTTGCACTGGCCAGCCAGCAGCTACTACTTGCAGATGGAGGGAATGAGGAAAGGAGACTGTGCAGAGTGATGGCAACATCTCTGCCTTACTGAAATCAGTGACACTATGACACCTGCAACAATAGAAAGTAACTGCATCAACACCTCCCAGTTTCATTATGCTAAATTCAAGTTGGAGATGCTTTCTTCAGACAACAACCAAGGTTTGTAGCTGTGTAACAGCATCCTCCAGGAAGTCCTTCACTCTAGGAAGTACAAGGATCTCCAAGCTCTCAGCAGCGTAAAAGATCATAAAGAAAAATATTGCTCCTGGAGAGCACACACATACAATTCTGCAGAATCCAGTTTCTATTCCAGATCAAGGCACTACAAAATTTTTTCATTTTTAGTGTCCATTTTTAATGGGCAGTCTGGGGCTTTGAATTACTTCCAATTCCCTCCTAGGAATGGCGTAGAGGCAGAAGCCGTGCAACAAAGATCCTTTCTGCATCACATATCTCATACACTGTGGTATAGCCAAAAGCGAGGTCCCATTTCATCCTGCTCTGTGCTCTCATGCTGAGGATGGAGCTGGACAGCTGGCCCATCAGCAGCACCTAGTGCATGTAGCTGGCAGAGCTGGACCAGGAAAAACAATGTGCAAAACAAGGCATGGTGATCTCTTAAATCCGTGCCTTACACGGGAGAGAATTGTTTGGAAATGTTGTTGGTATCATTCGAAGTTTTATAGATGCAACAAGTACAGAACTGGCAGCAGAGATATACGCTATGAATTAGAAATGAGAGGCAATTATTCACATGTGAGTAAACCAGGTAAGCCAGCTTACTTTGCTCCACAATGGAAGTCTTCATTGATCTTTGAAGCTCAGGGCATCAAGAGAGTGATCATTTTTGTTTAGGCCTTTGTTAAGATATGGAATTTTATATCGTAAATAAGTGTATTACTGTTGCTAAGAGGAATGCTACAGGAAGCTTGGAACTGGGATTACTCTTTCACTCAGAGTACTGATTTTGTTCCAAGCTGTAAGGAAAATTAAAAGAAATGAAAATGTTCATTAAAAGTTTTCAAAAGTATTTAGCTCAGTTACAGTATTTCCTTTCAATTGAAATCATCTCACTTCAAATTTTGACTTCTGAAGAAAATAAGATTTGGAAATAAAAAGTAATCTCAAAACAAACAAAAAAGAATGCATTTTGATTTGATTTAACTGAATATATCTGAATTTCCTAAACACTGACCTATTGCCAGAAAACAGTTCAGTTTGGATGAGACAGCATTTTCCAACAACAACAGTTTGCTGAAAATTTTCTAACCCCCTCTAATTATTAACTCCATAGTCTTTTTATCTTTGAGAAGTTTTCTTCTCCTTAATCCCACTTAACCCCAAATCTGAAGAATAAGTTTTGGTTCATAATCCTATTGAGGCATATAAGATTTTCAGCTCATGCTTCCCAACAAGCAAGGTAAAACAGACAGTGCTTAAATATTGTAATAAAGAGATTTTGTATTGAATGACAGTTATTCTCTTTATGATCCTGGCACTGGAGAAAAAGCACTGAACTGATTATATTTCTTGTTTTAAATATTCATGTGACAATGTTGAAGAGAGAAATGAATATCAGAATGAAAAAATGACAAGAAAAAAATGACTACAAGAAATCTCTAGACATTTATCACAAGCCTAGAGGATACAAACCAATCAACTTCTAAAATCTGCTCTTTGATGGAGATGCCCAGTTAAAGCCTACATTATTAATATATGACTCTGTTTAAAAAGTCTATTAATCAAGCAGAGATGAATGATTAAATGGATAAAGCACTAGCCTTTGACCTGACAGGCAACTTTCACAAATCTCCTGTGAATTCAATTCATAAAAAAGAGAAAAAGAATGCTTCGATATCTGTATAAATTACCTGGAAACAATGGTTCTCATTGTTTTTCTCTGTGTCATTAAATTATTTTCATTTGCATGCAAGACCATCTCCATTATATGATTGCTAGGCTGATAGCTTACTACAGGATCGGGTATGATCAATAAAGCGTGTGCTGGTTGTGTTTTATTTAATAACAACTGTAACAACAATAACAAAAATCTTCTTTGACTACTCCACCTTTGTCTTCCCAAGTCTTCTCCAGGCCTTTAGAAAGATTAATGAAAAAAGCCCCAATTCTGAAAACATCTCTGTACACAGGAATTCTTGTTTTAGTGTGTTTTGGTGGGATCCTGGATGGGGAAACACAGAACAGCTTAAACATGCACGTGTTTTAAGGCCTGAGGATCCTGAAGAGTTCAACACTAAACATTGTCATACACTGCTACCCTCCAGGAGCACTGGAAAACCAAAGTTTTCAATGAATTGAGTATAAAAATTAGTAACGAACTGAGTATGTGGCTCTTTTTAATACCTAGGAAATTCTGGGTATTTCATACTCTACTAATATTGCTTTTTTTTAGTTTTTTTTAGGTTTTTTAGGGTTTTTTAAACATTGTCCTGTTTTTGGCTGGGATAGGTTAATTTTTGTTGTTAAATCACAACAAACATGCATCAGATTTTCCAGTGAAAATCAGTGTTTCCAGTACCTATTTGCACTGGCGTTAGAGATAGGAAGGAGTTTACAAATTCTGGTGGTCAAAAGTGCGAAGTGTTCTGTGTCATTTAGCATCACATGGGAGAGCCTGTTGAGTTTGGGCACCCAGAAGGTTACAGTCTGCTCTTTTTCTCCTTGTTGAAGAGAGGAAAGTGATATTTTTTAGGGCTTTGAACACTTGTTTCTATACTAAATTACGCAACAACACTAGCTCTATCTGCTTTCTCATTGAGCACTTAATTTGCCACAATGCAATATTTATTAAATTATGTTGTAAAATATTTCTTAAACTTTTCGCATCCCACTGGAGGGTTCTCCCTGAATATTGGAAGTACTGACTTCCTGTAGATATGCAGGAATTATGGGCTTAATGTAGAAATTCCTGATTGAGGCTCTGTATCTGTGCTATGCTGGTGGTTAGATTAGATCACAGAATGATCCTCCTGTTTTGAAATGGGAGACATTATAAATATTGCCTATAATAAACACCCTTGGCAATTGTTGGGCTTGCCAACTACAGTTACAAAGCAATAGAATTTGCCAAATACACCTCACAACTTAGGTCAGTGTAGTATAGCTTGGTGGTTAGCATGCACACTTGTCCTTTAATGAAACAGTTTGTCTGGAGGACATGCAAAATCCTACCTAATTTATAAAATAAATTCCTAAATATTAGGGATTACTATTCCTAAATATTAATAGTGACAACTAGCAACACAAATAATAAAAGTTCTCTTGACAAAATAATATCTTGAGTAACATTTTAGTAAATATATTACCATAACCAGTTTTGTAGATGACAATTGATTGGAAATTAATAACCAATTTTGTTGTTGATGAGGAGTAAAAAGAAAAGATACTATCTACCTCATGCTCTCTCCCTAGGTGAATGGATCCTGAAGGGAAAATAGCATGAAATATTTATTTATGTTATTAAAATAAGCAACAGTGCCCCTGGACACATACAGGAAGAGCTGTGTTATAAGCTTGTGGTCTCTTTGCAAAACAGAAATTTATATTAGTATACACTATAGAGAGGTTTTCTTTGTTTGGGATGGTATGGGCAACTTACTGCCTTTTAAAAGATTGAAAATAATAAGGTCATTTGAAAGTGATACAATTTTTCTAACGACAGAACTAGTATTGCTCTTTACTCACTTTAGCATCAGAATGTTATATTTGCCCAATCCATATCAGATCTTTTTTTTTTCCCCATCTGTGAGGTCCAGAAAAGAACCTGTATTGATTTCTGATCCTAGTACTGTGATTCTGATGTATTCCAAGACCCATTCAAATATCCCAGGAACTCTGGCAGGGATGACTAGAAAATTTCCAGTGTTAATTTATAAATTCAAGCATAATTGCTTTACTGACCCTTTAATTCACTTCACAGAAGTACATTGAAGTGTCCCTTCCCCCTAGGAATTGTTTGAGGTGGATGATGAAGCAGAGATACTCTCGCAACTGTCTTCATTTTGAGCAAAAGAAAGAACGAAGTCATCCAGCTTTCAGCAGAAACTGAGCTCAGACATTGAACTGTTTAAAAATAATACAGTGATTCCTATTCTTAACTGCAACACAGCCTGAGCAGGCTTTGTGACATACTTAAACCACATAATTAACACAGGAAGTTTCGCAAGTTACATCTGCAGAAGCCACACAGACATTGCGCCTTTCTTAGCGAATGCCCCACAGGATTGGCTTGATCGGAATTAGTGGGCACAGGGAGTGCCAGAATATTCAAGCTTTGATACGAAACACCTGCTGGAAGCTATCCCACTTGTGTTGCATCCTCAAGCAGTCTTTAGTTTTTTGTGGGTTCATTTCAGTGCAGTAAGAGAAAATGAGGCACTTGATATGAAATCGCCAATTTCCTTAGAGATACGCAGCTGGGATTCAGCACTGATTCCACCGAGTGTTGCTGTGACAAAACATTCACTGCTGACATTGGATATGTAGCAACAGAATTAATTACCTATGCTAATGAACGAGTACTGCTTAATTCTATAATGTCATGTATGATAATCTGCTATAAATAATATCTGGTACTAGGATATGTTATTGTCGGGTGGGCTCAAAGTGAGTGCTGCACCTACCATTCAGGTGGGGGATTTTAATGGTGCCAGAGGAAGTATGAGGACGGCAGCCATCCGCCGGTGAGTCATTTCCTCCTCCCAGAGACCTCAGCTAAGGTGCTGGGATGGAGAAGATAAATTGGCGAGAAGGGTTACAGACCTTGTGCACATTTGGGCTTATGGAGACATTTTGGTTCAGATACGTGCAAAAAGAAGTGGAGTTCCCATAACCCTCACTTAACGAGGCTGGTCACAGAAAACCGAGTTCACATGAAGGGGAAGCAGAGCATGCACATTGGCCATGAAGATTCCAGATTAGCTGAGGCCAAACCAATTTTCTTTGCATTCTTCGTATCATGAGCTAGAACTGAACTGCTAATTCAACGGATAACATTGTTAAGTTGTCACAGGCTAGGTATTACAGAGATCTAACAACTGGGAAGCAGAGGAGGTAGAGGAAGTCCGGTGTTGTCAGGTGACCAGAGGCAGAGTGAGAAAATGAAACAATATCAAATTACTGACCTACTTTTGCTGAGACACTTGACTGGGGTTCAGAGCCCTGGGTGCTCTTTTGAGCAAGAGCTCACTGGCTGCATTAGATACGTAGTGATATATCCTTAACAAAAAATTTTCAAAGATAAATATCTACTGGGAAGGGTGTTGGGAGGCAGTTATGTTTGGAAGAAAAGGACTGAAACTTTAGTCAGTCCTCAAAGTGATCATTTGTTTTCCATTTTTCACAACATGATACCTGTTGAATCAAGGGATTGCTGGTCCCTAACTAGCAAAACTAGTCCCCCCCAATTTATGGGGAAGAAGTGCCCTATACCTCACTGGAAACAGTCTATGCACCCATGTCAGAAAAAATCCTTTCCTATGGTCCGTCACAAAATTTGGAAATTGTATGTCCTCACAAACAGCAGAACTTCCTGACTGGATGTTGTCTCTGTAAAAAGCCAAACTAAATTCTTACTTATATGTCCTCCGCATTCCAGACAGCTTCATATCTGAACTCATTGTTGACCTTTACAGATTGGGCTTCCCGTTGTTGTATATCCAGATGTATTTCTGCATTGCATTGCTTGACAATAACAACATTGTCACAATGATTAGGAACATTTGTAACATCCCTGAAATGCGTCTGTCACGGACAGACCTACTGACAGAGCCACTAGGTGGAACAGTAGGGTCGATAGGGTTCATTCTCACTGGCAGAAATAGCAGTCAGTTCAGTTAGAGACTGGATGTAAATTACGAACCTTACTCCAAACCTGTTGGAGAAAAAGTCTTCTCACTCCGTTAGTCCCTAATGGTGCTCAGACTGATCTTTGAACTAGTTTATCTACTGGAAGTTATGTTGCTTTTTGTTCTTCACCTATTAACTGAGATAAGTAATCATCACTGTTTAATAAAAAGGAAGCATACCTGCTTTTGGTACAAAAGGAAGTCTGGAGGAAGAAAAGACATTTAGAAACAAATACAGAAATGCCCTTGGTATTTTAGAGGAAGGATGAACAAGGAGAAAATGTTTTTGAAACACACTGATTTGGAGACATACTGACTGGAATTCCTTCATGTATGGCTACCTAGAAGGTTATTTGCTTGCTCTCTTGATTTATGAGAGACATTTCTTGTTAAATGTGTAAGTAGGTAAACATTTTGTAAAAGAGTGCACACAATATTCAGAATTCACAAATGCCAAGAGAGGCTAAAAGACAAAATCCTATATTCTTTAACCATCAAAACTTCTGAGTATATTCGTAAGCCTCTAAGTAATCTTGAAAGGTCAACAGACTTGGATTTTTTCAGCCTGAAGGGAATATAAGTTCCAGGGGGTAGGTCTTTCTGCTTCTTGCCCACTGCCAGCTGTTTAAAAATGCTGGAACTACAAACATGAACATCAAATTAGGAATATTATTTGTGTTAAGTAAAAGTTAAAGTTCTTTATACCTACAAAGTGAGCAATACTTACAAACTGTAACTGGTTATAGGAAAAGCTCAAGCCAAAAAAGTTTTGCTCATGATCCAAACTGTAAGCAACTCAAGAGAGCAAAGTAATTCCAAATTGTGATTTGAGCATCTCTTGCTATTAAATGTGTAAATTTTCAAGATTATTGTTCTCACTAAGTATCATTTACTAAGCTGTTTTATAGTCCTTGCACAAGAGGTATAAAGGTCATTTTCACTGCTACTTTAGCACAGAGAGAAACAATTCCCAACAATTTAGAACAGGATAGGAATTACGATGTCAGATTTGATTGAGAGTAGAGGGCTGATTAAACAGAATTGCGCAGGATTGCTTTGGAAGGGTTAAAATCCCTCTTCTGTGAGTACTAAGGATATTTTATATACCAAAAGCAAGGGGCAGGATTTCAGGCTTTTGTTTGACATAGTAAAAAGAAGCACTTTGAGTTATTTTGCACCATTCAAGGCCTGGTTTTGACCCTGGTTCCAAAAATTCTAACCCTCCAAGTCCCAATCCCTTTTTATATTGGCATATAGTCCAGTGCTCCAGCATCTCCGGCATTCTGGAGGAAGTTCTCATCCTCTAGAATCTGTTTCCCTCTACAAAAAGCACCAGCCAGTATCCATCATTGCTGTGAGGATATCCTTCCTACCAAATTGGGGGGAGGGGAGGAAAAGAAAAAAAAAAAAAAGGCCAGATTAACAAGAGCTGAATGAAACATCTCATGGCCTTTGAGTGTGCTTGTTTTGCTGGCTGTGGGAAATCACCAGCCCTTTCTTCTTTTACTCAGCCTCTAACCTAGGCATCCCTGGTTCTATTTGACCTGCTGGTCTGGCAAACACTCTTTTTGATGAATTTGATCTACTTTCACAATGGAAAAGAATTATCCTCTAAGGTAGTCTGGTAGCCAGCTTCACCTTAGCTTCCATTTCAAACAACTATTTTGTTATTCATTAAGAAACTTTTTTTTTTTTTTGATCTCCTGGCAAGATGGTTAAAATTTATGAGCTCTACCTCTCAATTCCAGATTATTTCCAGTTTGAATTTTAAGTAAAAATTTGGCTTGATCAGCTTTTACACATTTGGTGTTTCCATACTTTCTGCTGAGCATCTTTGCTTCTCTGTCATTCAGCAAACTTTGAACTGCCTTTCTTATTTTAAATCTACTTAAACTCCTTGATATGTGCATGTATTGTTCTTAAATTCTGGTTCCTCTTTGCTCGGTAAGCCTTTTATCTGTTCAGGATTGAATATCCCTATTGTCTACGCAGTATTTATGTACATCTGGTTGTTTCAGATACATTGCAACAACAAATTATTCATGTTACAAAGAAAGCTTAATATAGATACTGCTATAAATATTATGTGGTATTGTTTATATTTACATGCCTGGTTTCTATCTAATTCTGTTGAAAAGAAAGACTAGAAATCATATTTAACACTTCCCTGTGACATAAGCCTGAAGACCGTACGGTAAAAAATATCTGTCATTTGCAGCGGAGTGTTTGTCCTCACTCTGAGTGCTGGTCTGATAAGGCAGGCTTAAATAATCACTTTCTTGCCTGGTTTTAATTAAAGTGACAGTAAGTAAACACTGACTAGAAATCGATCAGAATCAATGGCCTTATGGCAAACTGGTGGAGAAAAATCTAGTGTGTCAGTCAAGATCAGCCAAAGAGCCAGTTTTTGGGCTGTTGTGTGGCCTGTTTTGGGAAGGGAAGAATTTAGATCCTGTAACACTAGCAAAAAAAGGGAAA
>NW_009200422.1:27454-35213 GCF_000690835.1 Fulmarus glacialis
GGAAAGAGATCCTGATTCAGCACATGAATGAGATGAACTGATAATAGAAAAAAGGCAATCTGAACAGTCCACCTGCTTGTTTTTACCCTAGTAGCCTTTCAAAGGAAAAATGAGTAACAAAATGTTTTGCTATCTGCTGTCTGATTTGCAGCTGTTACAGCCACTGGAGCAAGGTTTTAGGCTTTGGGTTTTTTCGGTATACATTTAAACTAAACAGAGCAGATGCATACCAGCATGTATCCAGTTGTTTTGCTGCCTACTCGTTTAACAAAAAATATTTCCTCTGTATCTACCTGCACAGTCCTGCCCTAACTCTGCACTTATATATTCCTTTTCTCTAGTGAGTGCTCGACAACCACCAAGTAATTAATAAAAATAACCTAGAACTGTTGCACATGTCTCACATTCCTACCTGTTTGGCTGAAATAAGCCTAACCTCAGAAAAGGTCAGGGAGAGCCAAAGCTCTGCCATCTGAATCTCTTTCTTTGCTCCAGTCCCAGGACTTCCCTCCCCCTGTAGCGCTACTTGAACATTTCTTCCTGTCTCTTTCTCTGCCCAGACATGAGGCAGCCTATCTATTTCTGAGGTAGAATATCATGTTTGTCTTAAAGATAAATGAAGGTACATTTAAAGTCTAATGATTGGATTTTACTCCTTATCGAGGTACTTTTTTTTTTTCCTAAAAAAAAGTTGGATTTTAATTTTATTTTCAATGCTTTTAATGCAAAGGAAATTACACTTCCGAGTAACTAGTTTGTAATTTGTGATCATGCATGATTCTGATAGTGAAGGAATTTCATTACAGGTACGGTAAAAAGAGGAGAATGCATGTACATTTGCATGTCCATGTGCAGGTAAATAAATAGTAAACCACATTGATAACAGAGGCCATTATAATTTGAATAAGATTATATTCTCTCTAGGAGAGATAAAGGGTAATGAAAGACAATTCAAAGCTAGTTTATTATTGCTTCATCAAATACCTCAGCCTCAAGCTGATAAAATTCCCTTGTATAGCTCCCATGAGGCATTAACTGCAATGATGCTGCCAACCATTTGTAGTGATCTCTAAAAACATTAATATCACTATTTAAATGAGTTTGTGATGTAGTATAACAGAGGGTAAAGCTAGAGGTGAAACTGCTACATAAGCTTTCATAAAACAACTACAAGTGTGTTACTGGGCATGACAAAATGAATTATTTTCACAACAGACAGGTGCTCCAAAGAGACTTTAATAGACTTTTGCAGAAGGCAAGTTGGAAAGTGTTCTGCAAAGTAACTTTCACTGTCCTCACCACCCTTAACGAAAGCCAGAACTTTTGTTTTCCTTTCTTTTCAACCAAGTAAGGAGTATCAGACTCCAAACTGTTAAGAAGTTTGACTCGAGTCTATTTGTTTCTGTCTTTCACTGTCATTTTATCACGTTTCCTCATCCTTAATTGTTATAAGAATCTTTCCTTTTGTGGCCCAAAGCCTCTGAAGGTTTGGGCAAGTGTCCTCATGATTGCCGTAACACTGCGCATGGTGCAAAATTAAGCATATGTGTTGGTCTCTGCCACATAGCGACTTCAGTGACTTTCTGTTCAAAGATGGAGAATTATCGCAAGGAGTTCATATCATTCAGAGAATACAAATCAGAAGCATGCCATGGTTTTGCATCAAGTGCTTCAGAGGGAAAAGTGGTTAGATCCATACATTTTTACTGTGTTAATCCCTCCCCTAGAACCAGAAACAACCAGTTTCATATAGAATTACGAAGTTGCTGGCACTGTTGACTTGCGAAATAACTTGTAAATCTGAAAAGGAATTAATCCACATTTTCTGAACCAAGGAAATGATGGGGAAAATAAGGCAAGTAGGGCAGCTGTTTCTGTTATTTTAGATCAAAATGTTGGTATACTTTAAAAAAAAAAAAAAATCATGCTTGACTACAGACTTACGTTAAAATCTTTTCATTGTAAGCCTGTTAACTGAGTCTTTCTCATGGGGAGTATTTCATTAACACTTGGAAAGAAGAGGCACAGAAGCAAAAAGTACTGTTGTCACAGTGTGTCGCTTGACAGGCTGTGAGGGAATTTAACATTCTTTGATAGAAATTCAGTCCCTTCCAGGAATACTCTGCAAAATCAAAGTAATTTTGTTAAGGAGTAAAATAGGCATGCATATCTTCCCCATAATGTTTGGGTTTGTTGTTTTTTTTTTTTTTCTTTAAAATAATCCAAAACCCAAAACAGGGTTCAGAAGCTTCCCTTGGAAGCTAAGCCCATCAGTTACATGCTTCCACAGCACAAGCACTACCCTGTTCCAAATAAATAATGAGTTACTAAAATAACCTCTCCTCCACAAAGACTAATAACATGGCTGCTGATCAGGATTTAGTTGTTGGCCATGAACTTCAGTTATGAAAACCGTGGATACTCAAGTTAAAATCAGAATATTTTGACTTGAAATTTTATGTAGGACATCAGGTTTGCTTAAAAATAATAATAATAATAAAACCTATGAAGGAACAAAGAAGTAAAGAAGAGAAATTTTCTAGGTCTTTGCTAATTTAAAAAAAAAGGGAAGAAATTATTTACAAAGCTTACTGGAGTACTTGAGGACTATCTTTTAAAGACCTTGTATTGTCTGTTTTACTAGCTAACGTCTTTATTTCAGTGTCTGAAATAAAGTGCACATAATGCACACAAATGCTAGGAAACACTATTGAGTTTTATTCATACTCAGGTAAGGCAATTTTTTCTCTCTTCTTGTGCTTGTCTATGATACCTAAAACTTGATCAGTAGAATAATTCAGACTGTGATTAAATTGCCTTCCAAATAAAAATTCTTACTGGAATCAACAGTCTTTTGCTAGAATAAGGTCAAGGAGAATGTGAATGAATATGGATGTTAACATGATTATTAATTGTTAGTATTAACACAATAGGTTATTTTCCCCACAAGAAGGGACACTACAAATGTTTAAGACTATTTTGTGGGTTTGATTTTCAGTATCGATTTTATATACTTCCTTTTGGAATAACAGGTAATGTTGTCTTGTCTTTCTTTTCCCTTAATTGGGATTTTTATTTTCTTAAAGGGCAGAAAAAGATTCTTATTTTTAAGATATATAGTCTCTTTCTGATATCCAAAATTAACACAGTCACTAAAAAAATCTGGTTGTAGTGAAATGGGATTTTCCACTTCCAATCTGTTCTTTCTTTGTCCTTTTACAATTACCAAGTGACTGAGAATGTTTCAAACAATACAGTGAGTACTGTACATTCAAAGATGCCTCTTGTTCAGAGCTTACAAAATATTGAAGATAAGAAGTGAAGTTGCAAGGAATAGCTTTCAGTAATAAACATTTTTTTTCAAAGTTGTGGTTTCTTAAAGACATCATACATATTCTTCACGGTGTTTTTCTTTTTTTCTTTTTTCCCTTTCTCGTACTTTTCCTCCCTCCTCTGTTAAATGCAATTCTAACATGTAACAATAAGCACTGGGCCAATAAAATACATGTCCAGCTCTTCAAGGACTGATATTTCAATCTTTGTCATACACACAGGCAGACTAAGAGCTTACTTGTCAAGACTGTTTCTGTCAGTGACTGAAGAGCACCCTTCTGTTGAAGACATGTTGTGCCAGGACTCCGGCAGCACTGACTGTTCTTTTGCAGCAGAGAGGTGACACTTGCTCTGCTTTTCCTTTGCTTCCAGGCTGTTCAGATGAGAAGTGACTGCGAAGTGGCAGTGCTCTTCAGTGCAATATGTTTAAGGATATAGGCCTGACCCACCTAAGGAACCCTCCCTACTGCATGAAGCAAAAGTAGAAATAGAAGGAAGAGCCCTATGGGACAAAACGCAAAATTCTGTGAAACCAAGCCTAATTTCCTCCTGCATGAGTACCTCAATGTACATTATATAGACAAGATGCATCTCTTCTATAAGAAGTTTATCAGTTCACTTATATTCACATTATGCAGACTTAAAATTTATATTATGACAGTTAGCAAAATCAAATTGCCTATATAAAGGTTAGACCATAAAATAGAGATTATAAGATTGTAATTTCAGCCATAGAGACACATCTAGAAATTTATCAGTATGACAGGTCACACTTTCTAATGGTTTATGACTTATTAAAAAAAAAATTTCACCTTCCCATGACAAAATGTTTGTGAGGCTAGGGTGAAACATGCAAGCCATGCTTAATTCATTGAAAGACTGTCTCAGTATCACCCTTCAGAAAAACGTGTAATGATGCAGATGGAGTGAGAAATGAAACTTTTTCATTTTCCAACATAGGACCATGTCCTAGCATCTTTGGGCTGGACAAAAAGAAAAGTATTTGGGTGGCTCAGCGACAGGATTAAAGAGCAAGGCTGAGATCAGCCTCAAATCCTACCCAAACTGTAAAACCCCTGAGTGTCCCAGGGCTATCCTTAGTAGTCCCTCATCCGAGGACCATTCCCTCTTGCTTGCCTTTGCTTCGGCCTCCCTCCCAGAGGTACAGCTCTGGGGAGAGGAGCAGAGGTGCCTGTGGCCAGCTGCTTAGGGCACTTTGCAGGATAAGGGCAGCAGCAGACCTGCCCCTCCCTGTAATTAAGCCCTTCTGCCTCTGTGAGTTCCCTAAATATGAGTACCCTGTGTAAATGATGGGCATCTATGCCAGATGCACTTTGAAAGAAAAAAATTGAACACGCCATCCGCATGTGAAGACATTATTTCAACATCTAAGTGCAGAAGTGGATTTGCGAATCCCAGCCCCACAGCTGCTAACTCTGCATTTTAGAGAGGCATCCAAGTTTCAGGAAAATGAGCTTGGATTTCAGTGTTTCCTTTCACCAGCCTTTCCCGCTGATGCATCCGGGCAGCCATGACAGTCCAGGTGCTACCAAAAACCTTCCTCTGTCAGATTAAGGATCTGGCTGAGGTCTGTGCATCCCAGTCCCAAAGGAGGGGCCCTGCAGGCAGGTGCTGTTACACATATTGACCTTGACTGATGCTGCACTGCAAGTCTGCCACAGCTGGTTTTAGTAGGACTATTAATGGAAACTTCAGAAAATGCTTATGAATCTTATCCCCAGCTGGCGATGGGGCTTACACAATAAGAGATCTGCAAAATCAGCACAGATCCACATTTTCATTAAACAGTTCAGATGTGTTTCATGTTCAGCTTTTTCTTTCACATTGATCTGCAAAGCTTGGTTGCAGACCCAACTTCCCAGATTTGATGGAGATTCAGCTCTAACACCTCACTCTCATCCTTGGAGTCTTCGCAGCAGTAATTTTCCACAACATGGGAAAAAAAGGGCTAAATGTGTGTTTTAATGCCCCAAATAAGTGGTATTGCATTATTCTTTTGAGGAGTTTGCTCCCTGGGGAAGAGGTTGGGTGAAGATTTTCCAGTCATATCCCAGACCTTCTTAAAATCACGGCAGATATAATCAGTTTTTGAAATGCCCTTTATACCTGTCAAACTAAATAAGATTACAGGTTTGTCTGTGATGTCATATAGTCCCATTTGCTGCAGTTCAAATCATTATCTATCTTGTCTGACAGTGCAGTGTGCATGATCTGCAAGATCAATGTTGGTTTTGTTAAAGGGGAAAAACCAAATATGACGGCTGCTGAATTCTCAAATGGAAAAGCAGAAGTCAAGATGCCATAAAACATGGCTGTCCCTGTATAAGTTAACTAGAGACAGGTAATTTCCTAGTCAGCAAAAAGCAACTAGTTTGAGTAAATACCAGGAAACACAATAGGACAGGAGAGCATCGGAGGAGCTTAGCTATATGTGCTTCATTCGCAGACTGATAAGCAAGATCAAACCATCGAGGGTCAGAGAAAATAGCACGCCATTTTCACACAGATAACCAGAACTGCTCTCAACCCACCTCTCCAAGCATCCCTGGGGGCACCGTGCTTTAGACTACCAACGTTTCCCTCCACGCCACTCCCGCACTAGATACACCTAGCTGCAGGAGACAAATGTCTGGCATATAGAATCCCTGCCAGCCATAAGCTGCAGGGCTAAAATTTGGCCTATGGAAGTCAACAGGAAAGACTAGATTCAAAGGTTAAGAGATTGAAATGCTTTTAGGCAGAAGCTCTAAGTAGCAAAGGATTTTTTCATGCACAGAAGAAATTAGAGGGTCCTGCAGCATATTGCTTTCAGATGAACAGTTCTCCATAGATGCGCCTGAACTGAAACTCTCAGCCTGAATTTCATGAAGCTGTGAAGAAATTCATATATGAACCTAGCTGCCAAATCTGTTCATCACTCAGGGCCTGTTCCAACCTCTAAATTTTAGCATTTTCAATTGTTGCCAATTATGTCCTATCCTATTCCCATACCAAAAGCCCTCTTTTTTTGTTGTTGTTTTGTCCCAGATATATGAATGATGTTTTACCAGCTGACCTGGTCTCAGGCAAATAAATGTCACATAAAATGTCATGATCTGTTTCTGTAAGCTTTCTTTGGCTAGCATGATGTTTGTAAGATTTCAGTGGAAGTCTCCATCTTGGGAGGGGGAACAAGGCCAGGCCAAGAGTATGAAAGGCAAAATTCCTGGTCCTTAATGGGAAGGAGCACCCATAGAAATGTCACTCTGACTTTGCTTAGCGCCCTTCAAATTTTGCTGGGCAAATCATTTCAAGAGAGGACAATTTTAAGAATTTTGTTAATTGTTTGCAGTGACTTCTTACCACTTAATATATACATTTAATGATACAGGTCAAAAGAGTATTGCTAGTTAGATGACAAAATGAAAGGGTAGGAAAAAGACTGAACTGAGAATAAAAATATTGATGTAAATAATAATCTGTAGTAAAAGTAGTAGCAGTTGAAAAATCTATGAGGATATATCTACATGTTAACAATCAAAATTATTTTGTAGAAATGAGTTATAAGCTCAAGATAGGCACAGATTCACAGGGAGAAAAAAGTGACTCCTAGGCTTTCCATTGTTAAAACAAACCTATGCTCCCTGGATAAATTCCTAAACTTAAACCCCATTGTCTCTCTCTCCCTCTCCTGTGTTCTTTCCATATTTATGTTTGACACAAGCATCTTCAAGAATTGCAATATTATGGTAATCTATTGGCATAGATTTATAACAGGTGAGACAAGTTTGGCTCAAAAACTCAGAAGAAAATACTGGGGAAGTCCTGGTTTTTAATGCAGAGAGCACTGTGTCTACTTTGGGGCAGAATTCTGCCTCTGTTGTTGATTAGAAGAGCTCTAAATGAGGATGACCTGCTTTGAACTGGGATGCCCTTCACCTATTTTCTTAGAGACCAGAGTATTCCTAAACCAGCTTGGCTCATCTGTTTCTACAAATAACACTTTATGAGTGCTCAGATATACTTGACTAGGCAGAAGGGAATCTCTTAATTCCTGGTATTCAGTATGGACTTGGCTATTTTACAGTGCATTAACCATACACAATGTTTTATTTATTTTGCTGTCAAAAAAGCCTATGGCCTGCCAACTTTATTTCAACTTCACTTCAAGCTGGCTTGCGTGTGACTTTCTGACAGTATTAAACTCGCAGGCTGTATGTACCGCAATATACATATTTCTGGCTGTTAAACTCTGGAGTGCAATTCCAGTTTTCTTCCTATACACCTATGAAGGTTTTCACTTCAAATCACCCATGAGCTATAAGCTTATCTTCCATATTTTTTAATGAAATCCTATGCGGGGTCACATTGTTTACCAAAATCTGTGTGTTTTGTTCTACTAAATAATTAAATATATATATTTTTA
>NW_009200423.1:0-2026 GCF_000690835.1 Fulmarus glacialis
CAGCCGATGGGTTATTTATCATCAGTAGTGGGTGAATGATTTGGAGCAAATAGTTGACACGATGAATTAAGTCTTATTCAACTCACAGGGTAACCACAGGTAGATCCTGGCTCCCCTGAATTTGCATTCGTCATTTCTGGGGTTGCTCAAATGTGTGTCTCCAGTCCCGTGCACGGACTGCCGGGAGCTCTGCAGGAGCCCGTCATCTATGCTGCAGTTGGAATTAGGGAGTTTTTGTTGGTGAAATACATCACAAGATGTAACCTCCATGCCCTTTGGATGGGAGGCATCCATGGACACCTCTGGAAAATGACCCACCTCTGACAGACGGAAGGGTGTCCCCCAGAGATCCCTGTCCTGTCCCACCGTCTGTGCTGGGAGCCTACAGCAGTAGCCAAGATGATCCAGCAGTGAACTGTTGGATAACTAGTGCTCAGGGATGAGTCCCGTTTCATGTGCAGAAGTGGATCTGCTGTAAGTATATTACAATTTAACAGGGAATTTCGAAGTCCTGGTGCGGCCATGGGTGACCGGCTGGCACAGATGCTGGTAGGGAAACACGGTGGAAAGGGAGCTGCCGTGTGGGTCTCACGTAGCTGGTTTAACCTCATTACGAAGAAACAGCAGCTTCAAAAAAAGCTTGTCCCAGTGTAACTTTTCTAATGGAGAAACTCTCCTTAACATACATGCAGGATATCGACAAAGCTTCTTTCCAGGACTTTATACGTGCCTGTGCCTGCGCAGGCACTGTACAGTGTAGGCATTACTGTTTTCTGATAAAGCATCCCGATGGGTGCACAGACAAGTAGGAAAATAACTCCACACAGAGATGAATTTATAGTCCCAGCTGGGAACTATCAGCTAAAAACACCACCGACAAACCCAAAAAAGCCCCCACCAAAACCCCAAATCTAGGGGAAGACAGTAATACCGAGTGCAATCTGTTCTTTCCACACTGTTTGGTTTATTATTAACCACCACTACTTTTTATTTCTTGTCTCATCTTGCTGATTAGCAATTCCTTGAAGAAATTTCTGGGGTTGTAAGTTGCTTGTAAAATACGTATTTGTTAGGGGGAAAGAAAACTAGGCCAGGTCCAAGACGTGGGAGCCATGCAAGCATCAACTGAAGACATCCGAGCCCCGTTCAGGAGCCTGATCTCCCCGTGCAAGCCCTCTGGCTCCCACGGGCTGCTGGTTTTGCTCGCCCCGAACGCAGCGGTGCCCGTCTGCTGTACAGCAGCCTCTGAGCGGGCACACGCCAGCCAGGAGAGGTGACTTGGTCAGCCAGAACAGATGACAACTGGTTTAGTCGTGGGTGACTGTGGTACCGCGGGGCTCTTTGGGCTCTTCCCCCCCGCTCCCGTGGGAACTCAGCTACTGTGCAGAAACGGGGTGAGAAACGGGAGAGGGAGCAGGGACAAGGTCACGTACCCGTCTTTGATCCAGTAACCAAGGATGTAGTATTACATTACATTATGGGGTTCAGGACAGTTATTGCAGAACCCTATTAAATGTATTAAATTCATCCTTATTAAATCCTAGCCGGCGTAGAGACTCTTCTACTGTTTATCGTATGGTTTTACAGTTTATCATGACTATCTCCTGCACATGTAGGAATGAATAAGAAAGGGAAAATAATTTTGCAAACTCATAGCTTATTCGGTCCATATACATAATTTCTGTGTTTCTTTAGATAAGAACATAGAGCAAAATGTAGGTTTTTTCAGGCTAAACGGAAAGCAACAGAACCCCCATCCTGCCACCTTCCTTTCCTTTTCGCAGCATCCTCCCGGTTAGCGATGGCAGCTCAGCGGGGCTCCGGGCGGGGTTGCTCCCCGTCACTGCACATAAGGCTCACCCAATGGGGTTCGAATGGATTTTTGACATCCAGGAGAAACGCTACATTCCATGTTTGCTGGTGGAAGTTGCGCAGCGCTGTGGTGTTTGTGGCTGCTGCGGGCCAGAGCCGACGGCGGTGAGTGCCTGGCCGGAGCGTGGCCGGGCAGCCGTGCATCGGTGCTCCC
>NW_009200424.1:0-47687 GCF_000690835.1 Fulmarus glacialis
GCTGAGCCGTGGGGCAAGCGGGGCGCGGGGAGCCCGAAGCTCGGGGCTGCCCCATGGCTAAGGGCCGCCCGAGCCCTTCTTTGGGTCGCGACGGGGAGCGGGTGCTGTTCGGTCGGCAGTCCGGTGGACGAGGCCCTCCCAGACAGCAGAGATGGGGGTGACATGTTGCTCCTTAGGGCTCGTGAGAGGCCGAGTGAGAAGCAGGAAGGAGGGTGCAAAGGGAGCAGCCCCACGGGTCGTGCCTGTGCTTGTGCTGGAGACCCCCGTGGAGAGGGGGGCCTTTAGTTTTGGTCGGTGCTTCTGACTGATTCTGCTTCTCTGACCGCAGACACTTGGATGGGTGCTGAATCATTGCGGCGCTGCTGGAGATCTCTGTTCGCCAGTTTGGCAAGTGCCAAATTGGGGAAGGAAGAGTTACATGGGCAAATATTGACAGGCAGTTTTCTGTACAAACAGTTCTGGCAGGAGGGCTCTTATGAACACACAGACTTTGGATACCTGCAGCAGCTCGTTTGGGGGATGATTATCAGGGAAGCAGTTGATTTTTTACCATTCCTGCACAGCTCAAGTGACACATGCCAAAGGCTAAGCGGTGTTCGTGAGAGTAATTCTCGTGTGGCTCCCAGCCACCTTTGATATAACTGCAATTTCACTAGAAGCACGTGCAGCCTGATTTCTACTAGAAATAAAAGGAATCGCCACAGTGAGTGAGAATTGAGATGGTCCCTCAAGTTCAAGAACAGATTTCCAAACCCCTGTGATTTAGAAAGATGTATGAGACTTGTGAGGGTGGATGCTGACTCCATCCTGTTTGTGTTGCTGGTCTCTAAACTGGCTTACACCCAGATGTGTGAGTTTTCCTTGGGATATTCGTACTGCTGGAGACATCGGAGGTGGTCGTCAGTGCTCCCCTGGCCTTACTGGCAGCCCCTCGGGGTGTGATATTCCTGGGCTTCTCTAAAGTTTCTTTGCCACGATGTGAATGGCACTCATTGCATTGCCCCGCCGATCACGTAAGGAGTCTAGACAGTGAACTCTGAACTTCTTATCTGTGTTATTGATACCTAAAGTTAGGTGAGATCATCTTCCCCATAATTCCCACACCCGTCTTGATTCTTGTGGATGTGTTTCTCCTGGGGAGAGTCACCGTGACTTCAACAGCTGACCTGCATTATGTGAAAATGTGTTGGCTTCATTTTTATTGTCTCTCCTCTTGATCTTAGGTGGTTGCCATAGGCTCACATTTGCTGCCATTTGAGGATTTATTGGTTTTTATGATATGTGCCACATCCTCTCTTTGTGTGTCTCCTTTCACAGAAAACATTTGCTGCATTTCCTTCACCCTCATTGACACCAGTTACTGTCTCTGAACTTCTCAGCGAACAATGGACAGCGAGCAGAACATGTGTCCTGAAATAGTTTGGGGTCTTTCAGTTTGGTCGCTCTCTGTTTTCTACAAATCACGCTGGAGGATTCATTTTCCACAGAGATGTCTGTTTTTCGATACAGCTGTTATTGGAAAAAAAAGTGTTTTTTTCTGGGCTGAGGAATGCCACGTCCACATTTTCAGCTAGAAGTTGGCTTGCTTTCTCTCTCACCATGGACTGTTTTGTTCAGTCCCTTTGAGATGGCTGAGGTGCTCCGTACCTCTGATGTGTTACCAGATTGCATGCTTATTGGACATTTTCTATATAAGAGGTTATATCTAGATCAACTTCTTTTAAAAATAGTGCTCTGGGCTGTGTCCTTAGTGGGACAAAACAAACACCCCACAAAAAATGCAGATACAGTTCTGAACATTGAAAATTTCAGTAGGTTGAGTTGTACTTTGATTTGCATTCCAGTCAACAGAATCTGGGCCATCCTACCCACTTACCGCTCTGATTATTCAGCAGGTATTTTAACAGAGCAGCGCTTTGAGAATGTGTTTCCAGAATTTCTCTTTTCATGATGTTTAGATTGGTGAAGGACAAAGTACGTGTTGAGGAATATGCTGGGATTGAGAATGTATTTAATTAGCTAAAGTGCAGAACGGTGCTCCCCAAAAGCAGGAGGGGATACCCCGCTTTCTCTGCAGCAGGGCAGCAGAAAATCTCGTGTTCGTTGTTATGTAGCAGCTTCTAACTGGTGAAGCTAATATGTGGAGGAGTGCTATAAAGTGATTGCTCATCTCAAACCCAGAGATCAATTTTCTTGCTAACTGAAGATGCTCTTGCAAGGAGAAATAACCGACCATGGGCTCACTATGTACCAAATTTTTGAAGAGGAACTGTGTGAATAGGAGATCTGCTCAAAGGTCTTGTGTCCAGTTTTGGGCTGTGGGTGAAGGGGTCTAAGATGCATGAAAATTTGAGCAGCAAGTGGGTTATGAAGAGTTCATTATTAGCACTAGCTACTTTGGTGGGGCTTTTCTTAGAGACATGATCGTGGAGGCGGGTGCTAGGTGGGTATCATACTGTCTTGATGTTGTAAAACCCAACAAAATTATTCCTTTGTCCTTTGAGGCAGCTGAGGGAGTTCAGTGAAGGCAAAAGGCCTGCAGACCTTTTGGGTGGAAGGGTGACTTGGGGCCAAGTGACTACTTTTGTAATTCTGGTTTTATCATTCATCCCATAAAGAGGTGTCATGCCAATTACAAGAGGATGTGACTTTAAATGTGATTTACAGTAATATTTACAATTGATTTATACATTGAGTTATTATTATAGTAAAAATAGTAGTAAAAATATTTCTATAAACACTGCAATATTAATGCTTTATAGAAATAGGTGGTTCAGAACCTTCCCGGTTACAGAAGGTGACTTTTTTTGTCAGCCAGTGGGATGAAGGATTCAGCTGAAACCTGAGGCTGTTCCAGGGCAGGAAAGTTTAGTGGCTCTTGTCTGGGCAGGGAAGGGGAAATTACTGCAAAATAATTTGCAGAGTGGATTTACAAGCTGGCTGTGTGCTAACTCGCAACGGATGCCCACGTTACTCCACTGTGCAAGCAAAATGAGGTGAGCTTAGTGGGGAAGCGTGGACTTGCACATTTATATCCCTCCTCGTTGCACAGCGATGTCTTATTGAGCAGACAGAACCAAAAATCTGATCTGCTTATGGATTTACCTGAGCTAACCTGGACTGGCTTTCCACGAGGTATTCCCATGGCTATGCATAAGCAGCTGAATGCTTTTTTTTCCTTTTTGTCCATAGGAAAACCGCCCAATCCCAGAACCGGGTGCCAATGGTAGGTATAGACATGACTGTTCTGTCTGCTTTCTTTACTGATCTCTTTCTTCTCTCATTCTCTTTTGTCACTCCTTGATATTATAAAGGCTAAAATATTTCTGAGAAAGTATAAAATAATCCAAAAAAGAATGTGTGGCTGAAACAGATAATGCTGCATTTCCACTTGAAAAGAAGAGCTGGAGCAGTCACAGATACACCCCTTTATCTGGCTTTTTTTGCTTCCTGTTTCATCAGTTCATGTATTTCACATTAAAGAGCTCTTGGGACATGATCTTCTTGCAGAACTAAATATTAAGAGGCTAGGCATATGGGCTGATAGAAATTTGATTCACTAACTTTTCAGGGCTAAGATCGTAGTTTAGAGAGAAGGAAAAATTAAATGGACTTGCTTTTTTATTCTTGCTCCAGTAATAGTCACACCCCTCTTAGATTGTATTAGTTTTTGTTGACAGGGGTCTTACCATATTTTAAGCTTTCCTGATTTGTAAATCCTTGTATAGTTTTGTATTTCAGCAGGCGTCTCATCAATATGCCATCCACCCTAACGTGTGCACGTGCAGTTCTGGTGCATTTATTTAATGCTAGTAAATTCGGATCTTTCAATGCTGGCTTGGCCTTTGTTGTGGGGCACAGGGACAGCACATGTGTCGCTCTCCCAGTGCCCGAGAAGGTAAGCTTTTCTACAAGGAACGTTTCTTCCTTTTCTGGCAGACGTCCTCCTGCGGATGCATTCTGTTGGGATCTGCGGGTCTGACGTTCACTACTGGCAGCATGGTCGAATCGGGGATTTTGTCGTGAAGGACCCCATGGTGTTGGGGCACGAAGCTTCCGGGACTGTCATCAAAGTGGGGTCAGGAGTGACTCATCTGAAACCAGGTAATTGGAATCAAAACTGTCTTTTTACTTGTTTTCCTGCTAATCAGTTCCTGAGAATGTGTTGATAACAGGCTGTGCTTTTTTATTAGGTAAATTCATCTGATGTTCCGAGCTGTGAATTGCACAGTGTGACCTTCTCCTTCAAAGAGTGTCATTGTGCTGCTATTAATCACCCAGCTTGGCCACCGTAGTTTATGGTATTTCTTAGGTATGCTTTGTCCTGGGATATCTTGAGCTGGTCTGACTTTATTTTAATGCAGAGCAGAGTGTATGCTGGTACAAGGTGCCCTTTGAAGAAGCTAGATAAAGCTTCAGAAACCATGTGTTTTGCTCTTGCCAACAACCTGCTGTTAATGTTTCTTCGCCGTGTGTGTTCTTGAAGGAGCAAATGGCCTCCTGCTGTGGAGAGAGGTCACTGGAGCAAGTGTACCAGGCCTCGTGGTGTGACCTTTACAGTTCGCTGTGCTCATGAATGTCCTAGAAAATGGGCCGAGCAGTGAGTTTTGCGAAGTTTGCTGATGATAGCAACTTAGACACGGTGGAGAGGACACGGGAGAGCTAGCAATAGTTACAGAGAGACCTTAAGGGTGCTTGGGCAATAAGATGCAGGTGAAATTCAACGCAGATAAACACAAAGTGGTGTCCATGACAGAAGAAACAAAACCAGCTTGATATCTAAAATGATGGGCTGACCATCACTGCTGAAGAGTGAGACCTTTGGCTCTGACAGAGTGCATGGGAATGTTGGCTCAGTAATGGTGAAAACTGCAAATCAATGTTAGGAAAGGGGTAGAGACTCAATCAGAGGACATCATTGCACATCTGGAGCTCTGCAGGCAGTTCTGGTCTCTTCCACTCAATCAGAGGACATCATTGAACATGTGGAGCTCTGCAGGCAGTTCTGGTCTCTTCCTTTCCAAAGGGATATAAAAGAAGTGAAAAATTTTCAGAGGAGGACAAGGAGATGACAAGATGTGGAGCAGCGTCTCTATGACGAATAACTAAGTTAGGAACTTGAGCTGGGAGAGCTGGAGAGACAACTCAAGGACATGTGACACAGGTCTGAAGGCTCATGGAGGGCAGGGAGAGGGCACATAAAGTTCTCCGGTTCCTCCAATACAAGAGCAAGAGGCAGGGGGACCCAGGTGCAGCATTCTCCTGAGATGTAGCAGACCTGCAGGCCTCCTTGGCAAAGGATGATGTGGATGCTAAAAGTTTACATGGTAGAAGGTGGAGGAGAAATTGTCAAGGGTTACTAAATACAAAGAAACCACATGCAGCTTGGGAGGCCCCACAGCTGAATGTAATGGGCGGCTGGGAGAACATTCAGTATGTGCTTGTCCTGCTCCTGTCACCCCCAGACATCCCCCGTTGGCCATATCACAGGTGGTGTAGGGGGCTAGATGGCTCTTTACTTCGGTCCATCCTCCTGCTTGTCACTGTGTCTGACTGCAAGCTTGTTGATGGAGAGCTTCGCTGAGAGAGTTGGCTTTGAGATTTGGCTTCCTCTGCCAAATAAAAAGGACTCTCTTGTGTCTCTCGTGTACTTGCAAGTTGTACTGTGATCACACAGTTTTCTTTAGTCCATCCTGCCTCATGATTGCAATTAAGTAATTACTCATTGTCCTGCAGCATGTGTCCTTCCAGCAGTCTGGGCTACTCCGCTGTAGCATGAAGATGTCTCTGTTCCCCTCACAGATGTCCCCTCACAGATGTCCTCTGTCTCCCGTCTGTCCTGCTCACTCCTGGGTGTGCTTCTGCGCCGGGAGCTCCTTTCCCAAGGAACAGCCCTTTCCAGCTGGCAGCATGGTGGCCAGCAGAGCTCGCCTCTTTTGTCCTAATTATTTCCTCTTCCAGTTACCAGAGATTCTGATCACCGTGCGATTGCCTGGGGTGAGGGCTGCCTTTTCATCTGCTGAGTGCAGGGCAGCTGGACAGAGGTTTGTATGTGACTGAGCTTCCATCTGCTCTGTGTCTGTGCCTCTGAAACACCAGCTCTTTTCAAGTAACTGTGAAGATCTTGGTGATGAGGCCGCCGTGAAGGAAGCGTTAGGAACTTGCCTGGTGCGTGCAGCGTGATCTTTCTCAGTTAGCAGATGTCCCTCATGCTTCTCTTGTGCCAGGGTTTCATGCTGTCTTCCGTGGTTGTTTGGTGATACTCATACCTATGCGCCCACCTTCTTCCCGAGTAACACAGTCTGCTTTCACCCTGGCAGGTGATCGAGTGGCCATCGAGCCCGGCGTCCCAAGAGAAATGGATGAGTTCTGCAAAACCGGACGTTATAATCTGTCTCCAACAATCTTCTTCTGCGCGACGCCTCCCGATGATGGGAACTTGTGCCGCTACTACAAGCACAGTGCCAGCTACTGCTACAAGTTAGTCAGTGCTCCCTCTGCAGAGAAATATATGCACCCTGGGGGCAATTAGCTGAAGCAATTACCTCTTGGCCCTTTTGAGTATTGCAGTGAGCACTCTTTACTTGAACACAAAAGGTTTTGTTGCTTTCTGATCCATAAATAACATGTATAAGGCTTAGATGGCAGCCACTTCGCAAACAGTTTGTCAGGCAGGTGTAGTTTGGTGCCAGACATAAACAAACATTTCTTGCACGTTTCCTGGGATGTCACCACTGCTTTATCCTTTAATTATTTTCCTTTTCTCATTTGCTCCCTGCTCTTAGTTTCTTTTCTGCTGTCTTTTTATATACTTGCCTTCTTAGGATGGTGCCTGAAGGTCTTTGTCTGATTTTTTGAGCTGAGCTAGCTTTACTGCTGCTTTTCAGGAAGCACCACATTGACTGTTAACACCTTGCTCTGTCATTTGAAACAAAGTTAGAGCAGAGCAGGAACAGAAAGCAGTGTCCCTGCTAAGCTGCTTTTTTGTGTAGCGCTGAGTGGCCCCACTAAGCTGCCAGCATTGTACATCTGTTTGCATATCCAGTTCAGCAAACTTGAGTAGGTTCTTAGTATGTTCAGGCAGGACTGACACATTTGCTTAAAAGCAAGTCTGTACTTAAGTACTCTGGCAAATACGCTAGAAACCCGAATAAACCTCTGCAATGTTATACTCACATAAGTGCATTTAGACAAGGAGTTAAAAATAGTCTAAAGTAGTGGCCCCCTGAGACTGGTCTGCCTGTGGAGCTTGTTCTTTCTCAGTCTGTGTGGAGCTCGTACTTCCATGAGCAGGAGCATCCCCAGGATTGATCTTTGGTGTCTGCAGAGGAAGCGTTCAGCATCAAATCAGTCGGGAGGAGGCACTTGAATGCTCTTCTCATGAGAGTCCTCGGGCAGGAAGCTCCTTTCAAAGCGGATCCCAAGCAGCTGCTGTCAGGATGAGACGCTGGTCTGGATGGGACTAACTTCTCACTGTCCAGACCCGCTGTCACTGGTTTCCTGTGTGGTGTTAAAAACATTTTCTGACAACATCACAAGTTTTTGCTCGGGAGGAAGCGACTGGTTTGTAGCTGTCTTCTTCCAGGAAGAGATCTGCTTTTTTCTCCAATTTGAGTAAATATTACTTTGGCTAAATTTTTCTTTTTTCTTAAAGCTGTGAAATGCAAAGCCTGGATCTGGTGCTCCCGGGTTCAAATCAGCAATGCTGTGGCCGTCTGATGCAGAGCAGATTCCCTGGCATGAAGTCACTCTGCAAGCACAAATTTGCTAAGAAAAGATGGTGCCTGAGCTCAGTGGGTTCTCACATATTTGGGCAGGTATTGTCTGTCCTTCTGCAGGCGGACAGACTCTCTATTGGGTACTCCGAGTAATTTGATGGAGGTGGGATTGTGCCGCAAGGCTGCCCTCCCCGTTGACGGTGCAGTATCCAGACCCAGTAGGAGCAAATGTGATGCCAAACTCTCAGGCAACTGAACTTTTGGAGTCAGCCCTTCAGTGCCTCCTGGAGATAAGGGACATATAGACATCTTAACAGCTGTCTTCCTACAACTGTCGTTTCTGGTACTTTGTGTTGGCTTGGCTGAGATCTGAGTTCAAGCTTCCTGGGGCTGTCAGAAAGACTTTCCTTGCAGACACAGCTCCCGGCACCCGCTGAGTGAGAGCCCGCGCTGGTGGCTTTCTGGAGGGCTGCGTTGTGGGGCTGGAATTTACCTCTGTCAGCAGTTCAGAAGGGTTTCGCCCCCCTCTGCTTTTTTCCATCTAGCTGCATTACGGTGCTGTTTCTATCCAAAAGGTGTTTTGTACCCACTGTACACATTTTTCTTGACTGCTGGGAGGATGCGTGCTGGGACCAGTCCACTGGTTGAAGCACTTGGTGCATCAGGGGTGGACATCCAGCGTGTGGTGGGGAGAGCTGGAGCTGGCTGCCTTTGCTTTATGTGGCATCGCCATTGGCAGCAAGATGTTTCTAAAAGCGTGGAGCTGAATGATTCAACCCAGATGAGGGGTCTGGGAGCTCACTGATGGGTCCCAGCCGTAGGGCAGCCTTTGAGGTGGTACATACGCAACTGTGGGGTTTATTTCAAAGGAAATGAGCGGCAAAGGAGTTTTAGGCTTGACTCACCAAGTGCTGGAGAGATGATGTGGGGAAGTTTGTGGATCCCCGTGTTTGGTGCTTAGGCAAACCTCACTGATAAATGGTTTAGGTGTACTTGATGCTGCTTCAGAGGAGGGAAGGAGGCAATATAACTTCTTGAAACGCCTTCCAGCCCTGCATTTCTCAGACCAAAGGTGAGAGTGTATTTTGCCACTGTGATCTAGACCCATGTTTGGTCTTTGAGTGTCATGGCTTTCCTCATCACCCTCATAAACCTCTTTGGTGACTGTTGCTTGTGTCTGGTTCTTACAGGCTTCCAGATAATGTCACCTTTGAAGAAGGAGCCCTTATCGAGCCACTTTCGGTGGGAATCCATGCCTGCAGAAGGGCGGGAGTCACTCTGGGAAGCAAAGTCTTTGTGTCTGGCTCTGGTATGGTGAACATATTCAGTCCTTGGGTTCTCTGCCTGCTGCGGCATGGAGGGGGATGGACAGGGTGCGAGCTGTGTTTCTAGACTCTGCTGTAAGTGTAGGTCATGGCAGAGTTACAGGGGTGCCAAGGGGAGCTTGAGGCTGTCCTTGCCCATGGTGCTGCACTTTGAGCAGCCCAAATGCAAAGCGCAGTGTCTGGGCGTCCTGAGCCTACCAGCTCGAGGGAGCAGAGGAGCGGGTGGTGTTTTCCTTGCGGAGTCCCTTGTGTAGCAATAGCTGCGTTCTCAGCAGCTGGTCTCACTGCCCTGGGATCGTGGTGACGCTGTGATCCCAGAGCTGCCCACCTGGAAACACAGTCGGAGTCTTCTTTAGCCTAGGGACATGCTGAGCTCTGGGCATGTTCAGAGCCTGCGGCTGGTGCTGTCTGGCTGTTGTATATGTTCTCTTTCTCCTGTTTGTACCCAGGACCAATTGGCCTTGTTAACGTGCTTGTTGCTAAGATGATGGGTGCAGCGGCTGTGGTAATTACAGGTAAGTCCTTTTAACTCTTAAGAGTGTGCCTATTTCCCACAATACAACACTTTGACTAGTTTCATGTTATTCCTTCAAGGTAACTGCTGGGGAAGGCAGCCCAAGTACAATGGAAAGTCTGTTCATGAATGGAGTAGTAGCATGCCTGTCTGGAGGGAATCCTAATAAACGCCTCATTCCCCAGGACAAGACTTTGATCTTTGCACTAATTGGCATCTGTAAGAAGGTGCAGGTTGCAACTGGTGCTTCTCTGCTAGGTTAGCGGACCAGGGTAATAACTTCTGCTTCCTAGCACAGACAAGTTGTGCAGGTGGAGTAGCTACAGTGCTTCGAGGAGAATAAACCAGAGGCTAAGGAGTGGTCCTTGGATCAAGCCTAGAGATCTTTTTCAGACTTGAGCAGGTCTTTTGGGAAGAGGCAATGCATCCGTATGACAAAGCTCCGAGTTACAGAAGCTCTGCTTGCTCCTGGTGCCTCTGATCACTGACTGTTTTCTTTTTTTTTTTTTCTGTTTTGAGCTCTTCTGACCTCAACTTTGTGTTTTGCCTTTGGCTTATAGATCAAGCCTTGAGGATCAGGTTTCATCTTCCCTGTAGTGCTTATAGACCTTGATTCTATCTGCTTCTAGTCTTCACCTAGGCATGCAGACCAAGCAACACAGCATATTTTATACCCTGTTTGGAGCTATTCTTGGAGATTTGCTTTGAGCAGGTTTTTTTCCTTCCTCTTCCAGTGCTAGATGATGACCTGGACATGTGTTTTCACAGACCTTTCTATGTCCAGCCCCATTGTCCCTCTCTAGTTCTCTTTTGCTGCCCTTCTTTCTGCTGTCCTGCTGGAGGGGGTTTGTTTTCCACTGGTTATCTGCAATGACTGAAATGACCTTTTCAGGGTCCCTGCATTTCAGAAACGTGCCTTCCTTGTGTAACTGTGTCCTGGAGGTTTCTAGTCCACTGCCGCTTGCAGCCATGTTTTTGTCTAGCTGCGCCTGGAAAAGCGCTGAGGATGGAGATGACACCTTTCTGGGTACCTACTCCAGGATTGCACCACCTCCTAATGAAGAAGCTTTTTCTAGGGTCCACTCACAAATGATCGTTTTTGGGTATTTCCCCTTGTATTGTCTGCAACAACTGAAATGAGTTTCCATCGTCTTTGCATCTGCCCTTCTGGTTGTTCCAGACAGCTGTTCGATCCCCCCCTTCTCTTTGCCCTGCTAACCCAGCCCAGCTCCTTCCACCTCTCCTCAAAGGTCAGGCTCTTCTCTGTGTAGCTTGTCAGGAGAATTGAGAGCTGAAGTAACCTCAGGAGGTTCCCTTGTTGAAATTTCCACCTGGGGTTTGGACAGGGCCTGGAAGTGATGTTTCCACTGCTCTTTGATCCTTCTGAGCAGTGGTGGCTAGGAGGAGCGGTTACAGGTACGACTAGACAATGAGCACAGGTTGCTGCAGTGTTTTTGGGCCAAAGACCCAACGTGGCTCTTTCAGAAGGCTGTTGCTCCACCTCCCACACTTTGGGCCAGGTGTATTTTTGACCTCTCTATTACTGTGTTTCCATCTTCGGACTGAGAGACAAAATTCAGGTCCCACCCTCTTGCCTTTGCACTCTTCAGTAGTAGCTCATGTCAAAACCGAAGGCAGATTATTGCCTTCTCCTCCCTAAATCCTCTTGCTACTGAGTCCATGGCACTTTTTGCTCTGCTGGCCCCACCCTGTGGGTGTGTGCTTGGTGGACGTGATCAGTCCAGGCCTTTGATTTTTGCGAAGTGTTGTCATTTGAGGATGATGGTTGCTATAGCAGGAGAAGCAACTCTGCCTCTTGAATCACGCACGATGAACCTTGCTGCCGAGCTGAGCTGGTGCAGGGGCTGGTGGGTGACCCGGTCCTTGGGTGGGGAAGGGCTTGGTGAGATGACAGAGATTGGTGGGGCTGAGGCAGCTGGTTCAGCCTGCTGCCCCATCCCCGGTCCTGCCTCGGTGTATTCTTCCCTGTAACACTGGGAGCTGCTGTTGCCTCTGCCTGTAGACTGCTCCTGGGGACCTTTGGCAAGCAGGTCTGTATAGCACGTGCCACAGGGCTCCAGGTGGCCATAGGAAGTTCTTGGTACCTGGTTTGTAGGGTCAGCAAGCTCGGCTACATGGAATTAACCTTTTCTTATCTTTACGCCTTGGCCTAGGTAATGATCCTGACTTGTAAACGTCTCCCACCTGAGAGGTGTTTGGCCGAGATGCTCAGAGACACCCGTGGAGGTGCTGTCCTTAGTCAAATATTTGTACGTGACATGAGCTGAGGAATGGGTTTAGTTTGGCTCGTTGCCGCTGGGGATTTTGCTGCCCTTCTCAAGGAACTGCTTTTTGCATCGGCTTTAGGAGCCAACACCTGTGAGGTGACTGTCTGTCCACAAAGGCCTTCTTGTACTTTGCTGCCAGATTCTTTGAATTCATTGCCTGGAGTTTTTATGATGTGTTTGTCTGTGAAGAGCTTTGTCTGCACAGCACTTAAAGCTTTAAATGTTTGTGTTTGTTTTGACAAGCCATACACAAATATAGAAATAGCTAGACGAGCTTTTTCCTGACCTGGGGAGAACTCACCTCCTTACAGCTTCTGCGGTGAGTGTCTTTGGCACTGGAGTCAATGAATTTTGGAAAGTTATGTCTCTGCCGAGGGGTCGGGTCCCTTCTCTGGGACTCCTGGAGAGCAGCTGGCACTGTAGCTAGAGACTAATGCTCAGCCCTACCCTTCCAAAGGCTTGTGTGTGCCAAAGCTTGCCTTTCCTCCCAGATATGGTAGCTTGCCTGATAAAAGGTATTAGTGTTTCTGATAACCTTTGATCTTCTCCGTGAAGTGCTTTATTGCTTTATTCCTGGCAGACTAGTGTTCTTCCTTTTGGGGGGGGTGTGGGGTTTGATGTATTTAATAGACTGCAGTTGGGTGCAGCAGATCAGTTTGTTTCGTGGGTCCTTATCTACTCTTCCCTGAGGTCTATGGCTTTCTCCACTCCACTGCTGAGTGGGTGTGATTGATATTTATCGGTAACCTTCTCCTGTCCTTCTGCCTTGCTGTGGATGTTGCTGTTGCTCTGAAAAGCTGCTTTTCTCCTTAGAGGCATGTAAAAGAGCAGCCTTATTTCCCAGCAAGTGAAGTGGCAGTTTGGGTATTCGTATGGCGGTGTTGGGCTGTCTTGCCTTACTCCGTCTGTCACTAAAGGTACACTTAGTAATTCCTACTTAAGGGAAACTATTCCAGTTGTGCTATCTAAATCTGAAGTCCTGGTGCCGGTGCTTCCAGAAACCTTCCAGAAACTGGAAGTCAAGGTCAGAGAATATGAATAACTGAACAGAGTTCAACTCCTTTGTGAAAGAAGATCAACATAGGAAGTGTGAGAGCTTCAAGAATATTTGCCTATTAAGTTGGCTTATAAACCATCACGAGAAGCTTAAATGTAATTTGATAATTTCCGTGGGAGCAGGGATACGAGAACGGGCTACTCTTAGTCTGGCAGCCAAAACTTTAATTAGCTCCTGCATCCGGGAAGTGAAAACAAATTTCTGACTAGAGGCAAGATGCAACCCTTTGATTGTGTGATTGACCAGTTTCCCAAGAGTTCTGTGGGGTTCAGCCACAGTAAGGTTTAAAATCCAAACGACTTGGTCCTTCTCAAGACTTACAAGTGTCTGGAGCTCTAAACAATATGGTAACCTTCTCATTTGATAACCTGCAGATCTGTAAGCTTCAGTGAGTGCTTAGCAGTGTTTCACTTAGGCCAGGTGTACCAAGGTGTTATCACAGTTCTGACGGGTCTGACGGTATTGCTGCTGCGTCCTGTATGCCTCTCCAACGCGAGGACTTCCTTCCTGAGCAGGTCAGCAAACCAGAGGCCAGCTATAGGAGAGGTGTGGGGTCTTGCTGCCTGAGAGCAACTTTTGTGGCCACTTTGAAATGCATTGGCTGGCAGGACAGCCTGGCTCTCCTGTTGTTCCAGGACACTGCCTCTGGATGTATTTCTGTGAAAGACACAGTATAAAATATATTAGTGAGTGGGCAGATAATCCAAACAGCTGAATCCAGCTCTATCTGCTGCACGCTGATGTTTTGAGCAGGGCACTCTGTGGGGAGTTTGGTCCATTGCTGGGAGCATTGTTGAGCCCCTGTGGTCTCCTTGTTGTACACTGAGATTTGGGATACACCAGCCAAGCCAGGCAGAAGTGCTTCTTAGCTCTTCAGGTGCCTCAAAAATAGCAGCTCTTGCTGCCTGGGAGGTCTCTGAGTGCAGCTCTGCTAGCAGAGGGTTGAGCATGACCGTACAAGTGGCTGGAGGCCCAACACTTAGAGCTTGGGAGGGACAGATGTGACTCATGCCTCCTGCAGCCACAGGAACGAGAGCGCACGTTGAGGCTTCCAGGGTGATGCTGCCCTTATTTTTCAGCCTTGGCTTTTCCTCCTTCGTCTGCATTTTATTACTCTTTGTTCTCGCTTCTTGAAACTCCCTCCACAGGTTTCCTGGGTGCTCATCTCAGTGGGTGTGTCCGCACCCGGCATCCCAACCCCTCCTGCTGCTGGTGGGGCATGTCCATCGCCTGCCCTTTCAGTAAGTAATGTCACATTTGCTGCATAATGGGCAGGGCAGGACCTCTGGCTTGGCTTCCCCCCAGCGCTGGGGCTGAGTCAGAGCAGCTCATGTCAGAGCAGTGGCCTTGTCCTCCTCTTTTCCCTTAATATTTCCTCCCTGCCCCCATCTTTGACTTATCTGAAGACTGCATCCTGGTGAGAGCAGTATTTTCTTCTTTGTGGTGGGTAAGCTGTGTGTCCTGGAGACGAGTGTGCCCCTGGCAAAGGCATGATTTTCCAAGTCTTCAAGCCTAGGACCTCTGGCAGGAGACATTGCCCACCCCTCAATCCTGGGTCTAGGAGATATTGGCTGTTACATCCTCCTTTGACCTGGACATCTTTTCCAGTGCCAACACACAGGCCCCTGTAGACCACTGCTTCAGTGCAAGGCAAAGGGGCTGTTTCTGCCTGGGAAGTGCCACTCTTCTTTTCTGCTGGCCACCTCCTCATCTCCAGAGATGTCCTGGTCACCAGTGGTGCCTGGAGAGGTGTGGGTGGCTTCCTTCCAGGGGATGTGGAAGAGAAGAGACAAACAGTGTGGCTACCCACCAGAGCAGCTCGCTCCATGATACAAATCATTTTTGGATCTTCAAAAGATATTTATAGTGCTGTCAAGAAGTACCAGAGTACAGCCGTGCCCTCACAGACATTTGTCATCACCAGCTTTGTTGCTCTGTGTCAATAGGGTATCCGAGGTCCACTCACTGTTTCTTATGGGCTTGCCTGCTAATTCATCTGTGGTGGAAACTGCCTTGAGAGATGCTCAGCAGCCTCCAGTGCTGAGGGTAGAAGGATGGGAGAGGTCTGTAACAGCAGGGACGCACTTAGTGTTGCCAACTAATGTGTTCTGCAGTTTGCTCGGCTGAAAGCATCTGCTGATGGTTCATTGAGGAAGCCCTCAGAGAGCTCGTCATCTGCTCTCATCCAGTACCATTAGAAGTGAAATGGCCACGTTAACGATCCTCTGGGCCCTATGTCTCCTGTCAGAAAGGCTTCTCGGTGCTGTGCTGTCCATAGCCAGGTGATTTCTGAGCCATCAGGGTGCAAGGTCAGAGCAACTTTGCCTCTGCCTAGTGCCCTTTGAGACATATCCTTGAGGGTGTGAGCAATAGCAAATCATCTTGAGAGCAGGGAAGGAAAATGCAAAAGTGAGTGGTGGTTTTTTGCTTCACTGTAGGCTCCTCCCTAGCTTAACTCGCTGAGTGTGTGTATAACGTGGTTTTTTACAGTCCTGTTTCACTAGTGGATTAAAGTCCCCCATGAATTAATGAAGCTGCTTCATGAGTCATGGCCAGAGAGGCACTGTTCAAGCAGGGCGAGCGTAGGTCAGCGCTGCCCTGTCTGTCCAGCCCTCCTGATGCCTTTTGCCTTTGCCTCCACTGAGGTTCCTCTGCTCTGTGGTGAGCGTTGGGACAGCAACATGCATGTGCCCAGGGCAGGCACAGCAGCACGCCAGTGCTTGGCCACGGCTGCTCCTGCTGCGGTTCCTGCATCAATGTGCATGCCCTTTGGAGCTAAGCTTGGCCTTCTAGTTTGTTTTGGCACACTCTTGATGTTCTTTCAGTACCAAAGAGAAATTGGGAGATCTATGAACTGATGTTCTTATAGAAGACACCACTCGTGTCTAGTAGTGACAGCTGTTCCTTCACTTGGACATTGCTTTGCGTGGTGTGGATTTCACCTCTGAGTTTATACTTCAACCTCTTTGAAGCACACCCTCAAGCCTTTGACATCTTCTGTGTCTTTAAGTTGTCCCCATTGCTTGTCCTTCTCTGCCTGCCCGGAAAAGTGAGCAGGTCTCCTCCCTGCCTCCTCACTGAAGGCTGCGTGAATTTGAGGGAGGGAATGTAGACCCTTTCCTCTCCTGGTTGTGTGCTGCGCTGTGAATGCGTGTTCAAACCTCAGACGAGTGTGCTTCCATCAGGGCTCCTTGATGGTGGCCTACTTACAGCAAGAGTGGGAAGCCCTTTGGTCTGAGTGGTCTTCGTAAATTCTTGGGAAGATACTAGTCGTCTGCAGCTTTCCATCTTCTCCTACTATGTAACAAATACGCTCTTCTCTCCTGAGATAGTTGACAGCTGGTCACCAAAGAAGGTGGCTCTGTTGAGACATCAGATGGGGGTAGGAAGCAGATTGCAGGCTCAGGTTCTTGCTCCCCTTCTGCTTCATATAATGCTCCAGTTCTTAACTTGTTTTGTCTTTCCCCAGATTTGTCTGCCTCTCGCCTGCAAAAAGCCAAGGAGGTGGGGGCAGATTTCACCATTCAGGTAAAGAATGAGACCCCACAGGAGGTGGCCTCCAAAGTGGAAAGTCTGCTTGGCTGCATGCCCGAGATAACTGTGGAGTGTACAGGAGTGCAAGCCTGCATCCAGGCTGGCATTTATGTGAGTACCGCTTGTCCCCAGGGTAAAGCAGTGATGGCACTGGCTTTCCTCTTTCTGGGACGCAGCAGTGAATGACATTATTTCACTCCCATAGTGTTTAATTTCAATGGGCTTGGTGTGGGGGAGAGAAGGTGCTCGTTAGACAACAAAGAGAGACAATTAAAGAGCTAAAGTCTTTGCAGACAGCATGGAGATAATTGTCTGATTTGATGCTTAGGTACTTTACCACTTACCAAGGAGACAGCAGTGTCAGGCAGCTGGTACAAAAGGGCAGCGTCTTCCGTTAAGTTGCAGTTATGTCCAAATAAGGAGAATAATTAAGAAAATTAATTCCAGCAGGTGAAGAAAGCAGTTAAGGAGGGGATGTTTTGCTGCCATGAACTGCCTAATGGGAGGATGTGGAGAAGATATAGCAGAGTTTCACAATGAAAGGACAGGAGACAAACGGGACAAGCTACAAAAAGAGAAATCCAGTGGAGCATCAGGCTCTTAATTTTAAATCTCTCCCACTGAAATCCGAAAGTACTTTTCATACTCCTAAGTGCCAGTCATTTTTCAGAATGAGACTTAGATACCAAAATCCTTCAGGGATTTTTGAAAGATTGTTTTTCAAGCCTTGTTTATTGCATGTTTCACACTTACGGGCTCCTGACAGCATCCTGCCTCTCCCCTGGCTTCTCCGCTGTGCCCTGGACAGTCCATTACAGCTGCAAAGTGCGGCTTTAGTTTTTTACTTCTTTGTAGGCTCTGGTGACTGTTTTTTGCAAAATGTAACATATTTGTGTGTTTGTTCTCCAGGCCACTCGTTCTGGTGGGACCTTGGTGCTGGTGGGGCTGGGGCCTGAGATGGTCACTGTGCCCATCGTGAATGCTGCCGTGCGGGAGGTGGATATCCGGGGGATATTCCGCTACTGCAACACGTGAGTCTCGTGCAGGGTGGGCTGATGTGTATTCAACTCTGTCCTTAAGAAATTCTTGCTTTCCACAAGGAGAGAGGATGTGGAAAAGGCTGGTTTTCTTTACAGTTGTTTAAACCTCATGTCACTCTGAAATACCAGCGCTGCAGTGCAGACAGTGTGACTGCTGTGTCTTGCGTTTTTTGCCTTGGTTCCTGGAAGAGCCCTGCACTGCAAAATTGACCACAACTGGGTTGGGTTGTTCCACTGTCCTATTTCACGCGGCATTTGGTGCAAAGAAAGGAAGAGGCCCAACAAACACTTACTCTGCTGCAAGCAAGCAGGCCAAAATGAAAAAAATAATTCATAATTAACATTTGTGCCTTCAACTTATGCCCTGTAGAAAGGGAAGACCAGGTGCTGGGGGTGTTTTGGAGGAGACTGGCTTGTCCACAAGTGTGCTGGCTCATGGCATGGCAGAGAGGACCACACAGCTTTTAGCTGCTTCAACCCTTTGTGCTGGGAGATCTCTAAGCAGCAGCTTGGCCTGGCACTGACCCCTGGAACTGCTTTGTGAAAAGCTGGGTGCCTCCTGGCATCCACCTTCCTAACTCCTATATTGTCAATTTAGAGGCAAGTGATACGGTGAATCTTAATTCTGGGCAAAGAGTCAAAATCCCAAGTGCCTCATCTTGTGTCAAGCTGTGAACACCCAGCCTTGCTGGTGGTGCCCAGCTCTGTTCTCCATGCTCGTCATGGAAGGAAATCATGTCGTCAGTCTTGTTGGAGATCGGTGAATGCTTGGATGACCAAGAGCCATGTTTAGCGTTCATCATTTTGCTGGAGCTGAAGATGTATCTGGAGCCAGTTTGAAGGCATTTGCGCTCTCTATGGAGAACTGAACTGCATGGCTTGTGAACAGGCAGGTCTTTTAGTGTACTGAAAGCTGGCCTCAGCCTGAAGGCAGGAAAAGCTCAGCTGTTCTCTTTGGTCTTGTTCTCCTTGGGCAGGGCTTGAGACCCAGCATTGCACACTCGCAGCCTGGTTTCTGCTGTGTTCAGAGCTGTGGTTTCTTCCTAGCAGAGCAGGAATCTGTGCTTAGTCTGTAGAGATTGTTTTCCAGGAAGGAGTTATGAGATGTGTCAAGCTCCTTCTTAAAATGAGAAATGTCTTTAAGTAGGCGGTTTGGGAATTAGATTAGCTGCTGCATCCCTTCGTATTCCCATCACTCTGATTTGGCCCATTCAAATGGAGCGGCAAGGCAACCAAATTGCATGAGTCTCCACCAAAGAAGAGGTTGGAAGCTGACTGAGGCTTTTCCTTTCTTCTCCTTGCACCGAGTTGGTGAGTTTGAACTCCACAGTGATCAGTCTGCAAACAAGGAGGCAGGGCAAGAGGAGAGCGGCACAGAGCAGTTTTGTTTTCCAGTCGATGCTTCAGATGCATAGTTGTCTCCTGTGATTTTCACTTACTCAGCCTCTTGAAGGTGAAGCACCACCAACTGTCTGTGTGTAGCAGTGCCTGCCTTCTAGGTGCTCAACAGCCCAGAGCAGTTGGCTTGTCCCATCTCCCATGCCTGATGTGTGAGGTTCTGCCTCTGGAAGATTGTTTGTGGGCAAAACTCCCCTTGGTTGCCTGGGCTGAGGAAATAACTGTAATGAAACCAGGCTCCTCCGTGCTCTTTCCTTGGGGCTCCAAACCAGTGACTGCTCTCATCTCCTGCTCTCCGTTTCCCTTGCAGGTGGCCCGTGGCAATTGCTCTGCTCGCATCCAAGCGGATCAACGTCAAGCCCTTGGTTACGCACCGCTTCCCCCTGGAAAAGGCTCTCGAGGCATTCGAGACCACCAAGAGGGGCGAGGGGGTAAAAGTCATGCTGAAGTGTGACCCCACTGACCACAACCCCTGAGGTGCCGTGGTGCCCAGCCCTCTCTCCCGTTACACCGCCTGCCTGAGATGCGAAGCATGAGGCCGCGGGAGGCTGATGTATGGCTGTTGCATGTTTACACAGTCACCTTATGCAGGCGCTGCTTTGTAATAGAGCTAGAAAATCAAATGATAATGAGGGTGAATGGCACTGAGGGATACACCGTTAGAGTATTAACAGGTAACTACAAATGGAGAACCAATAGGGAATAGTTTGAATCAAAACGCTGCTGTTTGGTTAGAGACGATGGTTCACATGGTTGGCTCTTCTCTGGCAGACCCCATGCACAGAAGAGCCTGGCTCTCTGCTCGTATTGGGCAGAGCCGCCTGCGTGGCCGCGGGGTTTGTCTGCGCTGCGGCAGGGTGTCACCAGCCGCGTGGGTGAAGTGAGGATGGAGATGCTGGGGCTCCACCTTCCTGCCCCAGCACTGCCCTGGGGCTGTGCTTGCCGCAGCTCTTGCCGCATGGCAGTCCCTGGGCGCAGGATAGCCCTACGTGAATATTCCACCTTCCCTCGGGGACGCTCAGGGACTCTAACAGCCTGTGGAACAAAGCCTGGCCAGCCCATCTCTGTGGGAAGCATCTGCACATTCAGGTCATTCTCTCCACGCTCTTTGCAAATAGCAAACTGCGGGCCCAGAGCCCAGACCTTTTCTGGAGAAGATAGTCTGGAGGCCAGCTGGGACCATATCTGCTGTGTAATAACCCCCAGCAGCTCCCCGTGGGGCAGAAAGGACCTTCGCAGAGCAGGCTGGAGTGTGTTTGCAGGTAAACTGCCCTGTCTCCGGCTGGGACTGCAGAGAGCCCTGTCCTTATGAGGCCCCAAGGAGGGGCTGCAGTTGGGGGGCACAGCTGTCTTTTAGCATGGAGAGAAGCGGAGGTGAGAAGTAAGGGGACAGCATCACTCAAAGGTTTTACCACTGCAAATGAGTCGTAACTTTTTGGGGATATCAGGCCTTCCTGCGGAGTTTGTGAGCCATGAACGAGGTACTGGCAAAGTTGCAGGTTGCAGATAACAGAATCTAATCTTCGGTTACAGTCATGATAATTTTAATACTGGGTGATCAGTCCCTTTCTTGCCCGGTACTGAACTTTCCTCAATAAATGCTACCTACCTGATGTGTTTGTGTCCATTAAAGTGTTGGGTGGGTGGTTTGAAGTGGTCTCTGACTTTGCACCCTGGGGACTGGGCAGACCCCTGGGCTGTTGCGCTGCTGGGTCTCGCCGGCCTGCAGGCGAGCTCAGTGCTGGCAGGACCACGAAACCTTAAATGACCCAGGTGCTTGTAAATCAAAGCTTGTATTTATTGCAGAGGTGGCTACATTAATCTTGGCAGAGGTGGAAACGTGGAAGTCCATGCTGTGTTTTACAGGGCTAAGACATAACCCAGGGGAACTTCCCGTAGCCAGAAGGAGAAGCGGTCGAAGTACTGCTCAGAGTAAACTGAGTTGTTAATGGGTCAGCCTGAGCAGGTAAAACCTACCCGGGAGCCTGGCCCTGCAATCAGATGTTAGCAGAACCCGTCCAAGAACCGCGACAGTGCACCTTGCTGAAGGGTGTGTGATGGCCGGGGAGGTGAAGCCTCCCAGCTGTTGGCAGTGGGGGTGAGCCGGGGCTCCTTGCTGAGCCGTGGGGCTCTCCCGGCCCCCGAATCCCGTGCTGGGGGAGCCCCATTGGCATGGCTGGGGGACCGCTGGCCATCGCAAGACCCTGTTATCACTGTGAAATGTAGAGCTGCGCCCTGTGGTCTTGGGGGACCGTATAACACCCCAGGGGCTGAAGTTATTCCCACGGCTCAGCCTCTTTGGGCTCCTCGGCTGTAATCTGTTCCTGCACCAGATCTCGCTGGGGGACATTGCCGCTGTCGGGGCATTGCTGGGGCTGCTGAGCCTGGTAGGACACGGTCTGTGGGGCTGTGCCTGGGCTCAAATCTGCATCCCCCGCCTCCACCCCATGTACATCACCACTGCAGGGGAAACTCACTCCTGTTTAACCCATTTCTCAGTGGGCTGGCGTAAATACTCTGTAACAGGAGCAGGGCCAGCACTATGCCACAAGTATTGCAAGTCTCCAGGTGACTGAGACCCAACTGCAGGAGGCAAGAAAATGTTTTAAAACTTCAATCATCAGCTTTATTTAAGCTCAATCACAGCCTGCGAGAGCAGCAGCCCAGCGATGCAAAGCCAGGCATTAGTTAAACAAGCACAAATGATCCCTGATCAAAGGACGGTGACGCTGCTGGAAGAAGCCAACGCAAACACAGCTAAGGCCCTATGCAAACCCAGGAAAGGCTTGGAGCGCTAACGAGCAGGCACAAATGAGTGCGTTAGGAAAGCTGAGCCTGTTTCAAGAAGAGGGACGGTGGGGAGCTCTCTGGCTCCTCACCCCGAGTGCGCGCCTCCCAGGTCTCGGGGCAAAGTGCTGTGAATTCAGGTTGTGCAGGCACCAAGCTGTTCCCCAAAGCTGTTCAAAGCCATTCCCTGTGCGACCCGGCAGCACACGGGCTCCGTCTCGCAGGATTAAGCTGGCAGAGCCAGGCTTGACTCGAACGCTGGGTTTTCTGGATTGGGACACGCCAGCCCGACCCTGGGCGCGGGGCTGTAGGAGTGCGTGGATGGTAGCAGGATGCTCTGGGCTGAGGGGTTCACACCAGGGCTGTGTGGGGTGATGCTGGGATGGCAACACTTTACTGGTGCACTGTCTGCTGGTCTCAGCTCTGCGGGTTTCAGCATCCATGCTCTCGGCCATGGATGGCTTTCTCCCGGGGATGGTGGTGGGTGGGAGCCCAGGACCATGACCACCCAAAGCATCGCCGCACAGGTGCTGGGGTTGGACACGCATTTCCAATGACGATTGCAGCCCAGGGGTGAAACTGCATGGGGTAGGGTCAGAAATTCTCATAGTGATGTGCGAAGTAGGTCTGGTCCTTCTTGTTCAGCTGCCGACAAGCCTTTTCCACGCTCTTCGTCATCCCAGGCGGGCCACAGCTGAACACCCCGATCTTCTGCACCTGGGGAAGGAGGGAGCCAAAGGGGTCAAACCCAGCAGCACTAGCTCTCCCCCCAGCCCAGCCCCCCCTTGGCCCCTTGCCCTCCGGCAGCTTTGGACACGGATGCTGGCCGAGCAGTCTGTCCCGGCCTGAGGAGGCTTTTGAGGAGTTTGTCACCTCCCCATGGAGCTGCTGGGGCCATGGAGGAAGGATGGGATCCCCCAGGGTCTCTGCCAGCTCCAGGCAGTGGCTGCAGGCGGGGTCTCGCCATAGCGGGGGGTGTTTGGCTGCTACGGAGCATTGCTGACTCTTGCAGCTCATCCTGGCTCCGGAGGGAAAGCGGGGTTCATGACCATTCTGCCTTGCCCGTGGTGCGGATGCCACCAAGGTCTCCAGGGCCTCAGGGACAGGCTGGGACCAGTCCTCCACACTGGCTGGTGGGTGCCCCCCGACCTGTCCCCAGCCAGGCACCGACCTCGGGGTGCACCTCCTGCAGCGAATTGAAGAAGGGTACGAAGGGAGGGCGCCCGAAATGGGTGATGGAGCGCAGCCCCGTGAACAGGCTCTTGTTCAACACCTTCTGGAAGTGCCGCTCGCAGATGTACTGGAAGAGAGATCAGTGCATGTCAGATGGCCCAGCACGGCCCAGCACGGCATGGCATCCTCCCCAGCGGGTGGCCAGGCTCACCAGCATAGTGGTGCGCAGGTCAAACTTCTCAGCCAGCTGCGTGATGTAGATGTGCACAGAGACCAGGTCGTTCCTGTCCGTCTCCTCCACCTCGCGGATGATGTCTGCTAGCCACTCAAATTGCCGCTGCGTGCGGGTCACCCAGATGAAGTAGATCTGGGCACACAGGGATGAGGGTCAGCATGGGGCTGTCACCCCATGCATGTCCATGGGGCTCCTTCCCACATGGGTCGTGGGGGATTTTGCCCCTGAAGAGGCCACCAGCAGCAGGAGGCATCTCGGGAGGGCTCTTGTCCTCCAGATGCTTCCTCTTACCTTCTTACACAGCAGCTTGGAGCTGATGGATGACTTGAAGACCAGGTCTTTGAGAATGGACGCAAAGGGCGTCACCCCAATGCCTCCTCCCACCAGTACCGACACCTCAAACTTGTTCCACTCCTGATGGCCCTCCCCAAAGGGCCCGTCCAGATAGAGCTGGAAGAGAGCCAGCCGTCAGCAGAGCATCTCCCTCCTCCACTTGCCCAGGTCTTGGCCACCTTCAAGGCTGGACAAGTGCCTCGGGCTGGGCACAACCCATTGCTGACATGCTCTCGGGCTTGGATGTCCCCGTCCCCGGAGAAACAGCATGGGGCTCACCTTGGGCAGCTTGCCGATGAGGACCAGGCTCTCTGGGGAGTAGAGCTCCCGCAGGCGGGTTGTCCAGGGCCCCACGGCCCGGATGTGCAGGCTCAGCGTGTCCTCGTGCGGTGCTGAGGTCAGGGTGAAGGGGTGGTACTCGGTGGTGCCCAGGGCCACACAGGCGATGCGCACCCACTGCCCGGACTTGTAGTCAAAGTCCTGCGGCCGCTGGAACCGGAGGTGGGTGACGCCTGGGGGGGGGACGGGAATGGGGACTTCAATAAGGTGGAGACACTGAGCATGGGAGAGGAAAGGTGAGGGGAGATGAGTGGGCTCAAGGAAAGATGGAGCATTAGAGGTGTGCGCAGAGTGGGTGGGAGGGGGCTTGGGGACAAGCTGTGGAGCCAGGCACAGGGCTCAGGATGCTGGAGAGGCCATGCCGGGGCACAGCCCTGGGGCCAACCGGTTCTTCTTGGGTAAATAACTGATGCCAGGGTGTGATGGCCTGAGCTTTGTGCCTCAGTTTCCCTGCCTGTGAAAGGGGTGGCACAAGAGACCCTTGCCACGCAGGGGTGCTGCAAAGGCATTGGGGCAACATGTGTAATGGGATGCAGCTAACTCTTGGAGGTGCCAGCCTGAGCCACCAGCACGTGTGACAGCCAGCAGGACATTTCCTGGGGCCAGAGTCACCTACGTGCCACCTGGGTTGGGAACTGCTGCCATCTCAGTGCTGGCAGCTGCGTTTCTTCCATCGCTGCAGCCCCGGATGCATGGCCAGGGAGGATGCGGTACCTGAGGGCAAAAGTTCGGCTTTCACCACGCTGATCTCCACCTTCTTCCTGCTCAGGCTGAGCAGCTTGTCCGCTCCGTAGATGAGAGCTGGGATGATGAAGTAGATGTGGAAGGTGGGCTGCTGGATCAGCGCGTAGCTGCCGTGGATGACGACCTGGGCAGGGAGCAGCCCCCATCAGCACGGCATGGTAAGCCATCGCCCCATGTCTGATTCGGTGGCAGCTCAGCAGCAGCAGGGAGCCAGGATTGCGGCAACCAGCTCCCTTGGGACCTCCCCAGCTATTTCACCTTGTCTGCCAGTCCGACCCATGGGCTTGAATGGTGGCCCATCGGCACCCTCCCAGCCCAAATGCTTTACCAGGACGTAGAGGAGCATGTAGAGATGGTGGGTGATCCAGAAGCCCTGGAAGCTGACGCGTCGGAAGTGGTGGGTGGCGAACACATACATCACAGCCAGGATCACGAGCAGCAGCACTCCCGTCATGCCTGTGAGTGAAGAGGTTGTGAGGTCCCAGTGGGGATCAGGGCAGCCCCGCAGAGGGCTGCCCATCCTGGGCACGGGCGTGCGGAGGTCTGCCTGCTAGGTGGTCTCACCTGGAACAGTCTGGAAGAACCACCAGTAATACTTCTGTGGGAGCTGTGACCTGGAGAGGGACAAGAGGTTGCACCATGGAGCGGCCAGAGCAAACTCCTGGTTTCCACTTTCATTCCCATCTATGCCCAGGACACTCTGTCTGGACCGTGCTTTAAATTTCACCTACCCATCATTCATAAAGACACTGGAAAAGAGGCAGGACAACACGCTGAGAGGCGTGACTGAGAAGATGTAGATGTTCACTACATGACCTAGTGTGTGGAGCACTGTAACAGACAGAAACCAGGAGAGAAAAGCATCACTGTCGCTGTGGGTGGAGGTGCGGCAGACCCTGCTGATGTGCCCAGGGACCTGGCAATTCCTCCTCTTCTCTGGTGCAAAGCATCTATGCCTCTCCAGGCTCCATATGGGTCTTCAAGCTTCTGCCTGGTCCTGCTGTGCCATGATGGGCTGGTCCTCCTGCTTTAGCTGTGATTTGTGGGTGACACATCCCCCAGCAGCCCACCTACCTGAGAAAATCAGGGCTGCCATGGCAACCCAGCGATGGAAGTCCACGGCAGCATCGAAGGGGATGTAATGATTAAGGAAGGTCTCCCGCAGGACGGTGATAAGGTTGCGACACATGGTGAGCAAGAGGTAGGAGTACATGAAGGAGATGCTGGCAGCCGCTCCCCGGGAGATGATGATCCCCACAAAGGTGGTCTGCGCGATTCCAGTGCTGGGGGATGCGAAGCCGTAGTCTGGGGAGAGAGAGCGGAGGGGCGTCAACGTGCCCGGCGCTGAGGGCCATGACCCTTCCTGCAACAAGGGGACAGCCACCTGCATGGCTGCACCAAGAAAAGATCACCAGAGATGGGGCTGTGTGGGGACAGGGGCACAATCCTCTGTGTCAGACCCCCCAGAGCTGCTGGGTGACAGGGTCTCCTTGGAGGTCAAGGGAGGGGATTGTCCTCCTCTGCCGGGCACTGTGAAACTGTGTCCTCAGTCGGGCATCCCAATATGAGAGATGTCAACAAACTGGAACGAGTCCAGTGGAGGCCACCAGGATGGGTGGGAGCTGGAGGACGTCACGTAGGGGAAAGGCTGAAGGAAATGGGCTTGTTCAGGCTGGAGGAGATGGGTCAGGGAAGACCTTGTGGCTGTCTGCAACCACTTAATGGGTGTTACAGAGGGGAGGGAGCCAAACTCTTTCTCAGAGATGCACAGTGAAAGGACGAGAGGCAACAGCATGAGTTTCACTGAAGGAAATTCAGGTTTGATGTAAAATAAGAACTCTTCACAGGGAGGATGGTCAAAAATTAGCACAGGCCCAACAAGGTGGTGGGATCTCCATCCTCGGAGCTCTTCAAACCTTCTTTAGACAAGACCTTCAGCAGCCTGACTCAGCTTTGAAATTGGCCTTGCTCTGAGCAGGGCATTGGACCAGACCCTTCCAGAGATCCCTTCCAACCTCCGTAATCCTTTGGTTATTCCAGGGGAGGACCAACACTGTTGCCCAAAACTGTGCTGGGACCTTTCACACCCCAGCATGCCCCACGCAACCAGCAGCTTTGAGGAGCCAAGCCCATGCACCACTCTGCATCTGGGGCGGCAGGGCTGGATGGGCACTCACAGTAGGCTCTCTCCACGAACACGCCAGCGGTGATGGCAGAGAAGAGAACCACGCAGACGATATGGCGCCGGTAATTCTCAACGAAGCGCTTGAACTCCTGGATCTTCTGCTGAACTTTGTTCCGCTCGTACTTCTTCCGTTGCGCTTCGGTGTATAAATGCAGCTGGTACTGATTCACCCTGGCAAAAAGAGGAGGGCTGTGTCATTTTGAGGCTTAGCTGGCAAGGTATGGCTCTGGGCCATGCTGCCCAGATTTGGGTCTTCCTCCCTGTACAGCGCTGCGACCACCTCTGTGTCACACCAGTGACAGCAGTGACCTGCAGAGCACAGTGTCAGTGGCTGATCTCAGGTCAACCAGCAGTCTACATGCCTTTGAAAGCTGATAACAAACGTGCAGATAGCGACTCATAAGTGAAATTGTACATAAGAACGGTAAAAGATAATTTTCATAGTAATATTCAACTCTCCTGTGCTGGTTTTGGCTGGTATAGTGTTAATTTTCTTCATAGTAGCTAGTATGGGGCTGTGTTTTGGATTTGTGCTGGAAACAGTGTTGATGACACAGGGATGTTTTAGTTACTGCTGAGCAGTGCTGACACAGGGTCAAGGGCTGTTCTGCTCCTCACCCCACCCCACCAGCGAGGAGGCTGGGGGGCACAAGGAGCTGGGAGGGGACACGGCTGGGAGAGCTGACCCCAGCTGACCAAAGGGATATTCCACACCTTAGGGCGTCATGCTCAGCATATAGAGCTGGGGGAAGAAGAAGGAAGGGGGGATGTTCAGAGTGATGGCGTTTGTCTTCCCAAGTCACTGCAACGCGTGATGGAGCCCTGCTTTCCTGGAGATGGCTGAACACCTGCCTGCCGATGGGAAGGAGTGAACGAATTCCTTGTTTTGCTTTGCTTGCGTGCGCGGCTTTTGCTTTACCTGTTAAACTGTCTTTATCTCAACCCACGAGTTTTCTCACTTTTGCTCTTCCCATTTTCTCCTCCATCCCACCGGGGGGGAGTGAGAAGGCAGCTGGGTGGGGCTGACTTGCTGGCTGGGGTTAAACCACGACACCTCCAAACTGATCCCAGGGTAGGGGAAGGTCCTTGGGGCGATTAAGGCAAATCAGGATATTCTGGCCATGAATAACAACCACTGAACTGCTTCCTTGTAGAAATATTTGCTGCTGCTGTCACAGCAGTGAGGACCAGAGTCTCTCCTGCAGCTCTTGCAGGCAGCCCACGGGTGAACCAGCAGCATCCCACGGTGCAGAGGAGCACAGGCAGAACCTGCCCGGCAAAGCCCCGCACCGCGGACAAGGCATACACTCTAAAACCCACTATCCCAGGCTCTGGAGTTGACCACTTCATTTTTTTTTTATAGAGGCACATCACCCAGACCCAGCTACGGCACCGTCCCCACCGAGACAGGGCTGTGCCCGTAGCTCCTCGGCCAGCTAGAGGCTGCGATGTGCCCGCCTGGGCTGGGGCATCTCCTGCGCGGACGGTCTCGCGTCCCCTCCCTATGTTGCACCACCGTCACGGGGGTGCTGGCTCCTTGCAGCAGTGCCGTTTGACCGGAGGGCTACCCACTCTGACACATGAGCAACAGCAAACAGGCTGAACCTGAACCCGAGCAGTGAGCCCGGCGAGGAGAGGGCGTACTCACTTTCTGCCTGGTCTCTTCCTCAGCTCTTGCCCTTCTCGCTCCACGTAGTGGTTCACGGTGTAGAGGTTTGGGTCTTTCTCCTCCTCTAAGATGGTTCTGTTGGGAATAGAGCTATGTCTAGCCCAAAGCTGTACTTGCAGGAAGGGCTTGCCAAAATTGTCCCCATTTCCCCACTTTCTATCTCAGGCTCAGCTGAGGTGTCCAGGTCTTTCCTGCAAGCATTAAGTTTAACTGCACAGTACACAGGCCGGATCCACTCAAGATCACCCTCCCCTCTGAAAAGCAAGATAGGACTCCCGTCCTCACGTAGCAGATGCCACGGGGGCTCTGCAGGAGGTGGTTCCTCCCCTCGGCCTGCCTGGGTGCCAGGGGAGGAGGCCAGCAGCCCCACCGCAGCATCTGGCTCGCTCAGGGCCATGTCCCAGCACGGTCACCCCCTTCCCCAGCACTGGGCGTGCAAACACCTGGTGGGAGCATCTGTTGGAGGGGCTGAGGTGAAAGATGGATGTGCATCTGGGCAGAAAGAGTAGAAGAAATAGCAGCAGCAGCAAGACTAAGGAGGAGAGCTTACCCTTTTGGCTCTTTCTTTTTTATGAAGGAGACGCGGTTGTGCAGGTTTTGCTTGAGCACCGTGGGGACACCTTTCAGGAGCCAAAAGGACAAAGAGCTGTTTAGAGTGTGTGAGATGCAGTGGACAAGATTTAGGCATCTTCCCTGGGCAGGGGTGGGGAGAGGCTCTGAGCTGACCCAAACGTGTCCTACATGGAGCGACAGCTGATGCCCCATTACTGCGGTTGGGCTGGAGAGACTGATGGGACAAGGTTTGGGAGCTACGCATGGGGTGCTGCCCACTGCCTCCAGCCCTGCACGGCCTGGGGTGACCCAGTGCTCCGGCGCACTGACCTTTGATGCAGAGCTGGGTGAAACGAAGCTCGCTGTCGTGGTCCCGCAGCATGTAGTGGAAATCCTCCCATGTCAGCTCATCCCTGTCCTGAAACCCTGAGGCCCGAAACATGGACTCGGTCACCTGCTCTGCCTGGTCTCTTGACAGGCAGTTGTTGGAGATCTCGATGAAGGACCTGGAGGAAGGAGGGGAGACGGGAACTTTAGAGGACTACAGCTTGAGTCCTTCAAATAACACGGGGCAGAGCCCCAGACCAGTTTCACAGGAGAAATGGGCTCTTGGTTGCGAGTGTTGAGCCCATGGGCTCTCACATAGCACCCTTGGGGAGTGAAGCACAGAAACTGGGAGCTGCTTTTGAAGACGTCTGTGTTTACAGACATTGTGAAAACATGTAGAGACATGAGGGGAAGTACCTGAGCATCCTCAGAAACTCCTTCTTGGAGAGGAACCCATTCTCATCAATGTCATACATCCTGAACATCACCTTGGACTTCTCCTCTGGGGACCCTGATGGGGAGGGAGAGAGGCGAAGTAAGAACAAGATCCTATTTTCATCAGCAGAAGTGCTTTCAAACATTGTCTTTGAAAGTCTGGACCTGCAGCAGTGAAGTCTCACCCAGTTCTGAAAAGACTGAAAGCACACCGCTGGTCACAGCTTGAATAGTGACTGAATGTAAATAGCGTGTCGCCCTTCTGCTTGACTTTCTCAAGTGCAAGGTGAAAAATCAGGTAGATACACATTCTTTCTTGTGCATTATTTTGCAAACTCAAAATGTGCTTTTGCACAGCAATGATTTTTCTGGGAACTGCTTTGAATCTAGTATTCACCACCTCCATCTATGAATCTACCTTTCCAGTGGTCATTTAGGGGGGATCAGATATGACTGTTATCATCTGTCAAGGACAGGATGCATGGTCCATTCAGAAGATGGGCAGACTTGTCTATAGTGGTGACAAATCAGCAAATCACTGCTCTGAGATAGCTCCCCTGATGGACAGTCTTACAGAAAACATAATTACATTGTCACTGCCCCATAACTCAAGTTGAAGCTGTCCTAAGTGAAGGGAATTTTAGTCTGTAGAAGTGTCTACAGATTGACCTGCTGGATGGATCTTGTCCTTCACTCTGCTGGTGGTGTTGCCAGAGCCTAGAAACAGGACTTAGGGCAACAGATGAAGACTAGCTCCAGCTCCCACCTTTCATGAAGACCACCAAAATGTCCAGGAACTCCCGGAAGGAGATGTAGCCATTGCCGTCTTTGTCAGCCAGGGAGAACATGGAGTCCACAAACATGGAGTCGGCTTTGAGCCCCAGGGCCGTGGCAAACTCAGCCCGGCTCAGCTCACATGTCAGAGACTCCTTTGCCTTCTGTGAAGATTCAAAGTTGAGCTCTCCGGCATCGGACCTGTCGATTTCCAGCACCTGCAGGTTGTGTCCCACAAAAGAAATCCCATGAGTGCTGGCTGAGCAGAAGGCTGGTGTTCACTTGCCCAACCTATTGCACAGAGACCGGTGGCTCCCCTGGCACAAAACTCATGGCAGATACCATGGGGAAGTCCTGTGTCTCTCCTACACAATTTGACTTTCACACTAAACACCACTGACCATTATGGAGACCTCGGTTACATCATCTGAAAGTCTCTTTGCAACTTCAGACACTTATATCACCACAGCAGAACTCCCTTTGTCTTCTGCAAGGGAAAATGTCCCTTGGTCCTGAAAGTATCGGCAGTTTCCTTGTGCATGGCTTACCAGCTCTTATGGAAAGCAACAGCAGCAACATTCATTGCTTAATCAATACAGAAATACCTTCCTCCATGCATCAGAGCCTGCCACACCTCTACATACCTGAGCAAACAGGTGCCTGAAGAAAGTCTCCAGAATTTGTTTCCTCTGCTCCTGGGTGATTGCCCGTTTCATCAGGCTCTGCTCCTTCATCTCAGACATATGCAGATCAAGGCTGCTCTCCTCCAAGTAGCCTCGTAGCTTCCCAATGAAGTTGCTCCTCTCTGCCTCCTCACTGAAAAGCAGCACCTGCAAAAGACCCCACCGAATGGCTGTGAGCAGCAGAGGCTCAGTCAGGATGTGAGTGCTGCTGCTCTTCACCACAGTGGTTGCTCCATGGTATGAGCTGGACCTGGTGGTTCTCAGGAGGCCACAGCCACCCTTCAGGGACCTATGCTGCTCCCAGTGCCCAGGACTGAGTGGTGCAGGATGTATGTGACCAGTGGCAGAGGATGGTGGAGGGTCCAGGGGAAGGTATCATACCCCAGGCATTGTGGTACTCACCAGGTCGTACTCCTTGGGGCTCTTCAGGAGCAGAGCTTTGTTCCCTTTGTTGCTAGAGAGGATGACCTCCACCCTTTGATGGGCTTTCAGGCTGATGCTCCGGAGCACAGACCCTCTCCCATCCAGCACTTTGAGCGCTTTGTCAGCTTGGAGCTGAATGTAGACAGGAGAGCTGTCCGTCTTGGGACCGTGCCACTCCATGGCTGGTGGGAGAGAGCACAGGACTCAGATGGAAAGGCTGTGCCCCATTCATCCCAGCACCTCCTTCACCAAGATGCAGCTGGGGAGTGATTGCATGACCAGACACACGTTAAGGGAAAAATGATGATCTCCCAACTGCAGAGCTCAAGCGCATGGACAGTGGAGGAGTACAGACCATGGAGCAGGAAGGCAGGATTTTTCCAGTGTCCAGGACAGGGAGATACAGTCCCTGTCCTGGAGCTACTGGTGCAATTGCTTTACATAGGTTTCCTTCAGATAAGGTATGGTCTGGAGAGGATAGTGACTAGAGGGTCATAGGATGACTCGGGTTGGAAGGGACTCAGGTTGGAAGGGTCTCTCATCCAGCCTCCTGCCTAAAGTAGGACCAGCTATGTGGTCAGGCCAGTCTGCTCAAGCCTTTATCCAGTCAGGTCTTGGATAGGACAGACTACACAACCTCTCTGGGCTACCTGCTCCACTGCTTAACTATCCTCTGGGGAAATAGTTTCTCCTTATATCCAGTCTGGATATAAACTCCAAGCCAAGCCCTGCCTGTATGTGCCCTGACTTTAGCAGCATCACCAGACACCATTGCAGGACCAACAGTGCCGCCTCACCGCGTATCGCCTCGCCGGTCACCTCCCTCCGCACGCTGGAGCTCTGCTGCTTCTGCAGCTTCTTGAAACCTCTTTCGCGGAGAAAGGCAACAATCCAGGCAACAAAGAGAGTCACTGGGGACACATGGGAGGAGGAAGAAGCATGAGACATCACAAAGCTCCTTCCTGCTTTGGCAGCATCACCTGTATAACTGGGGCAGACGAGTTTATTCTTCCCCATTTAATATTTTACTTAATGCAGGTTTTATTTAATGCAGGGCTGCACCATGAAAGTCCTGCTCCCACCTGATGCCTAAGGACCCTGACACCTCAAGGACCTCAAGAGTGGCCAAGACTCAGCAGCTCCTGCTGGGAGGTGCTTGGTCTGTCGGCACTCAGCTGCTTTCTCCGGTGGAAGAGGAGATGGGTAAAGAAACGGAGCAACAAACCTAAAGGCAGACAGCAGAGGACAACGATGATGATCCCAAAGCCTGGGCCGCTGCCTTCGAAGTAGTCCAGTACGGTCATGGGCGTGCAGTTGGTCAGATGTTGAGTTGTCAGCTGCTGGGGCTGGGGGCATGGGTCTCCTGCATAGGGGTAGACAGGCTGTGAGTGTCATGGACTTTTTACCCCTCTCATCTCCATCGTCCCCAGGAACCTATGCATTAAGATGCTGGTGGGGTTCATTACTGAGTGACCCAGGGAGCACTGCAAAACTGGGATGCTTGAGTTAAACTCCAGATCTTAGGAGACAACCCTTGCTTTCGGGTTGAACCTTTGCCTGCTACAGCAAACCAAGTGCAAAACTGGACTCAAGCACTCTGGGAGTTCAGCACCATCACCTCTCCCGATGGGATGGGCTGAGCAAGAAGCACTCTGGACCATGGCAAATTGGGATTCAGAGCCTCTGCTCATCCGTATTCTGCAAATCCAGGGAGTCCTTCTGGTGCAATTACATGGAGTGTTGTCGTGATTTACCCCCAGCCAGCAACTAAACACCACGCAGCTGCTCGCTCACTCCCCACCTCTGGTAGGATGGGGGAGAGAGTTGGGAGGGCACAAGTAGGAAAACTCGTGGCTTGAGTTAAAAACAATTTAATAAAGGAAATAAAACAAAGATTAACAGTAATAAAAACGATAACAACAACAATAATAGAATATACAAAGCAGGCGATGCACAATGCAACTGCTCACTAACCGCAGACCAACGCCCCAGACCATCCCGAAACGCGAGAGCCTCTTGCCCTGGTTTTTATACTGAGCATGATGTCACATGGTATGGAATACCCCATTGGCCAGCTGGGTCAACTGCCTCAGCTATGCTCCCCACCCAGCTTCCCGTGCACCTGGCAGAGCATGGGAGGCCAAAAAGTCCCCAGTGCGAGCACCACCCAGCAACAACCAAAGCATCAATGGGCCATCAACGCTCCTCTCGTACCAAACCCAACACACAGCACACCCCAGCCACTAGAAAGAAAGTTAACTCTATCCCAGCTGAAACCAGGACAAGTGTTCGCCAAGGGAACCAAAACATCTTGCAGGGGCTGGAATGCGTGCCAGATAAAACACTTTTGGTAAATGGGAAAGCTGTGGCAAGATCCCGAGAGGAAAAGGCATACTGCTGTGTTTGGCCACACCTCACCCTGAGCATGGCAGCAGGACTCTTTTTGGGTCTCGGTGGGGAGAGGAAAGCTCATTTCGAGGACAGCACGGAAGGACACCAGGGTGAGGGGGGCAATCAGCACGGGACTAGGCTACTCCTAGCCTTGCTGCGAACCCAAAATTTGCTGAGACACAAGCCCTGAGCTCTCCCTGGGCTGAAATCTGGCTGCCACAGTTCATGCTGCTGTTGCAACAACATCTGCAGGAAAGCCTGGCCAGCCCTTCCAGCAGCCCTGGTTAACCAAGAACCCCGTCGGTGGAGCAGCTGGGCAAGAGTGGGCATTGCGGTACGGCACCCAGGGCACATTCAGGAGTTGATGCAATTAAAGGCAAAAGTAGGTAACGTTACACAGTTACAGTATGCAAAGCTTTACCCATCTGCAAACTTCATCACTTTTTGGGCCACTTATCAGTTTAACCTGCAGACCTGTGTGTGCTTGTATATCAAAGGAGCTAGAGGATACATCAGTGAGGAGCGTGACACAGCGTGGGGTAGGCAGAGGCCAAGTTTTAACCCCAGCATGACCTTCCAGGGCATCAGTTCCATTTTTGTACCTGGAGATCTTTCCAAGACTCATGCAATGCACATGCCTGGACTTCAGCTCACTTTCAACATCAGCACTGCTCACCTGCCTTACAAGCAACCCTTGCATTTTGCACACATTTTGCTGTCTTAGGGGCATAGCAGGTGTCAGGCTTGAGAAAATGCCAGCCCGATGCTTTCCCTGTGTCACTGAGTCACCGTCTGTGTCACCGAGACGGGTCTGCTTTCCTCCTTAACTCGATAGTGCCGTTTGCTCCCCGCACCCTGCTGTTTGCACTTACCCTCATTCCAGACGAACACGTGGGGCTGGAGGTCTGTGGGGTCCACGTGGGTGACGGCAACCAGGACATCATGGAAGGTTGTGTTACGGATCTGCCTGGTTTCCTCCGCTGTGAACAGCCTGGGGAAAAAGACGTGGGGCCAAGCGGTGGCCCTGGGTGTCACTGTCTAGCGGCAGGAGGGATTAGCTCCCCACACTGTTTTAGGAACCGAGGAAGCTGGAGGATGTTTTTTTTCCTCCAGCCCCAGTTGTTATGTCTTACTGGGGCTGGCAGAGCAGTGGGCAGCCTGCTCTTTGTGCCAGACGGGGAGGAGACATTTACCCGTTTTTGGTGTTTTCGAACCAAAATCTGTCGCCATCACGCAGGCGCACAAACTGGTCCAGGATGATGGCACTGAAGAGGGAGCCGTCAACCTCCAGCATGCCTCCAGGGAGCAGCTCCAGCCCGGCCGTGTTGTTGGCATACAGAGCAGCGACCTTCTCCAGGACCTGGCCATAAACCCCCACCGCGCACACTTGTGAGCAGAGGGAATTCTGCCAGGGCCCCAGAAAGCCTTGGCAAGCCTCAGGAGGAGCGAGGAGCGTGCATTTCCCAGGCATCGCACATCTGTGGGCTGGGAGGATGCTCAGCCCCACACAGCCTTGAGCTCATGGCTTGGACTTGAGCAACTGAGCACCACTGCCAGAGCATCTCAGCTCCAGGAGGAGCAGAACACCCAGCGGCACAGGAGATTAGCACTGGGGCAGGATGTATTTATTCATGCCACGTAATTACACAGTTACCCCAATGCAACAGCCCCGCAGGCATGAAAATGAGCTAGGGCAGGGTGCGCACTGATGTCCCTCTTCCTACGCTGCTGGAGAAGCCAGTTACTGCCTGGACTGCCCCAACTTTCTTTGACCCACACACTTTCCGTGCCCAGACCAGTTCCCTGTTACCTGTTGCTCAAGGTGTGGGGCAAGGTCCGACCAGTTCTGGAGAGTCTCCAATCCGAATCGCTCCCGGGCTTGGTTATAGGTGGGCAGGCCAAGGTCTCGTCCGCGCTGGAACCAGCTGGCCACATAGTCGGTGCGGGAGTACTTCAGGGGCCCGTACCAGTAATCTGTGTGTGGATTCGAAGCCATGGTGATGGCAAGGCAGAGCTGGAGGAGCAACCCCAACCATCCCAGCTGCTGGGCTGGCCTCATCCCTCTGCCATGGGCCATGCTAAACATGGAGGGCATCTCCATGCCCGTGCCAGGAATGTCCCAGAAATATGCTTAACATGCCCTGCAGCTTCTCTGCACTTCCATTAACAAGGTTGAAGCTGGTCTGAGCATGTGGTTGGGTGCTGATGATGGTGGTGATGGGATCTGTCTCCCCACCTTGGCCCCCACACACCCCAGGAGAGAGGGTCCCCCACCGACGCGCCAGCTGCAGTGCAGACCTTGGAGATCTTCCACCACAATGTTGTCCTCCCGCTCTGCAATCTGTGAGCTCATCCCTAGCAGGAGGTTTTCCACGTCCTCTGCCTGCTGTGGCCCGGTGCTCTGAGGCAAGATGGGAAGAGCAGGTGATGCATCGCGGGTCTGAGGACATAGGGCAGCCCCACATCCCTGAACCCATAGGGGTGCAGAGCCTGTGTGTAGGGGTACAAGGGATTTCTTCCAGGCTCATTTTCACCCTTGAGGTCTGAGCCTGCCGTGGCTCAAGGCGGCATCTGGGGATGTCTGGATGGGGAGGATCTCACACCCCTTGGTTAGCTGTCATGCTCCGTGCCCAATTTCCCCTTCACCTCCCTGTGGGGTCATCCGCACCATAAAGCAAGGAATGAAGCCCCTCCTGCCAGCCTGCCACGTCCTCAGGACCCCTGTGCTCCCTTCCCCATACCTCTCTGCTCCAGTAGCTGTTGCAGAGCCGCACCGCTGGGAATGAGCCACCGGGGCCGGGCACTTTCTGGAACTGGCACTTGGGCTCTCTGGAACAGCAGAGAAGGGCTGGACCCACAGCCCCTGGCTGGGGCTACCCCAAGCTGGCTGGGCTTCTCTGTCCCAGCAAGGGGCAGGACACAGGGGAAGGGACGGGGACCATCCCCACCACCACCCCAGCTCAGGCATCCCCTTCCCTGCCGTGGGCACTGCTCTCCCACGGCCCTGCCGGGCTGCTCCTACCTCTTGTAGATGCCCGGTGGCACCATGGTGGCCAGGAATTGCCCCGCAGCCACTACGAACTCCGGCGAGAGGCTGGGGTCCAGGTGCTGCTGGTAACCTGTTGGGCAGCAGCCACGGTCCAGCTGGAGGGAAAGGGGGACGAGCCCCCTCTCTCACCCCATCCTCTGGCTCCCCTGGTCCCCCTGCCCCTGCTCCCCGCACACCCTGCAGCTCCATCATACACCATGCCCCTCACCTTTGTACTCCGGGACGGGTCTCCCCAGCAGGGTCGGCAGCCACTCGTACAGCACGATGCTCTGGGGCACAGGGCAGTCAGGTCAGGGACAGAGCTGGGGAGGGTATTGGGGGTCCTGGGAGAGCTGGGGGGTCCCATCCCTCACCTGGAAGGTGGCGATGACCCGCTTGCGAGTGTGTTGGAAGAGGTCCTCATCAGACCAGGTGGGGTGTACCTGGGCCAGCGCCGCGGCCAGGTGGTTGTGGTACTGAAACCAGGCGATGCTCTCAGCTTGCAGGAAGCGGTTCTCGTTCCCCCAGGCGCTTCCCAGGTCTGCAGGAGATGCCAGGACCATCAGTGCGGGATGCCGCCACTGCATCTAGCTTTGCCTATGGCCGGAGGAGCAGCCCCAGCCCTGGGGCTGCAGCCCAGCATCCCCTCGTCCCCTCACCCTTCCTTCCTCCCCAGGGAGAGCAGCAGTGAGAAGCAGCACCGGGCCCCCAGCACGGACCAAAGGTTGGGCAAGAGAGGAATTAAAAGCAAGCTGAGCAGGTTTTTATTGGCAGCAGCCCCTTTCCCCCAGAGGAGATGATTGCCTTGGATCAGAGGGACCAGAACCCACCGGTCTCTGTGTGTTGGCTGGGAAATGACCCACTGCCTCCCAGGGATGCGGCACCTTAAGTTCATGGTGGTTCTTTGCTGGTAAGCCTTCAGCGGGGCATGCATCTTCCTCCCCCTCGGACTGGGAAACTGCCCCAGGACTCCTGACCCATGTGTCCTGGCTCACCGCACCCCTCTGCCCTTTCCTGGGGTCCCCTCTGGGCTGGGCTCCAGCAACCTCCTGCTCCCCCTGCTCATGGTCAGGGATGGAGCCAAGCAAGTGAAAACCCATTGAGGATGCCACCATTACCGTAGATCCCCTGGGGACCACCCTGTCCCGTGGATGGATCCAGCGCCCTCCACATGGGGACTCTCCCGTCCGTCTCCCTCGGGAGGCGCCCGCCGGGCCCCGAAGCCAGCCGTCCCCCCGAGAAGCTCCTCAGGGCATCGCTCCAGGAGTGCAAGGGGCCGTAGATGGAGCTGCCATCCAGCCAGCCCGTCACCTCGTTGGTCTAGGGCAGGCATGGAGAACGGGCATTAACAGGCGCTGGGGTTCTCGGCGGAAAGGTGCAAAAAGAAGGTCTGAAAAGTCCCAACCTGGCCCTTTTGATCTTGCAAAGCAGCCACCCCATCCCCTGTTTTAACAAGAGCTATCAGGATGCAAATATTTACACTGGCTATCTCTATGCAAACTGGAGGAATTAGTGCCAGGTACAGGAAAAGACCAGGTACAGGTTTTTCAAAAGTACATTTCGAGGTTTTTTTCCCAATTATTTTCAGCTATGCCCGGAAGCAGACAACTGTGAATCCCTACGTAGGCAAGACGAAGCTGGAAGGGGAATAAACCCGTCTCTGGGGAAACTGGAAACACTGGAGCTTTCTACTCTGGGGAGCCCTGTCCTCACAGCAGGGAGTCCCACTGCCCTGGCAGCAGCTGAATATCTCCCCTGCCAAATATTTTCATGAAAACATCCTTTTTAGTCTGAAAACATGCTGGAGTTTTCATTTTTCTAAGGTTTGAAGTACTGCTAAAAACATGACTTGCTAATCTGGTCTCATCATGGTTTGTCACGTGAAAGGTTCAGGGGAGTATCTTCCTTCGGCGATTTTGATTGGGAAGCTTTCCAGCATGGAAGAAAAAGCACATGGGCTTGGGAACACATCCAGCCTCAGCACAGCAAAATAGGGAGAAACTGGGGGAAAACCTGGATTTTTTCCAAAATGACTGAAATTCAGAGAAGCTTTACAAGTTTACAACTTTATGACAGCACCGACTCAGTTTTGTGATGCATTATTAAAGACAAGAATTGGTGCCTAAAAAAATGTGCCATAATTACTGACCTTCTAGAGCGGCACAAGTGTACAAATTGGCTACGGAAGTTCATTACACTTGTACCAAAAAGGCTTCAGTTTTCACTTGTTTGACCCGATACAGACAGCCCTACCTTTGCTCATTTTGACTGAAGTGACAAAAACTTTGGCAGCTAAGGAAGACTACGAATTGCTCCTGCTTTACCCTTTCCTCTTCTGCCCTCCATAAACCATGCAAGATACTCAAATTTGCATTAAAACAGATAACACAGGCAGATTTAGAGTAATTACGTTTTCTTCGGCCAAGAAAAGCGCTGACCTTGAGCAACCACAAATGTTGCTCCATGTGAACCCGTACCTTGGAGGTTGTGCTTTGGGTTCATTTGCAATTGGTTCAAACACTTGTTAGACATATATTTTTAAGGAAACAGTGGTGCTCTCCTTTTATTTTTGCAAACACTGTCTTGGCTGCTACAGACCCCAGTGCTGGGTGAAGAGGAATTTAGCCAAAAGGCAAAGAGCAAAGGAAACGCTGCCTACCTGTTCCCGGGGGCTGTTGGGGCTCAGCCCCGTCTCTGTCGCCCACTGGATGCGCTGGAAGGGCAGGACCACGTCTCCGGTGCCTGCAGGGTCAAACACGGGGTCTCCGGATGGGATGTGGATGTTCAGGAACTCAGCAGGGCAGCCGGGTTTCTCCGTCCCCAGGATGTCCAAGAGCACGTGGAAACCTGCCAGAGACCCAAGCATGGTCAGCAGCTGGGAGGACTGCCACCAGCACCTGGAGCAGGATGTGATAGTGGGCAGCTGAGCCATACATGGGCTGTGGGGACCACCCCATGCACCAAGAGTGGTTTCCTTCCTGCCTTCACTGCTGGTTTGCTCCACAACTTTGAAAAAGTCACTTTGGGCTGGAGCCCAGATGTACTGAGCTCCAGCCCACAGGAACAGGGCTCCAGGTGCCCCTGGCCAGACCTCATGAGTAGTGTAGGGTCATTCAGGGACCAGGGTGGAGAAAACTCAGCCAGCGGATGTTCAGACACCACTGGCAGCTGGACCATCTGCTGGCCACCAATTCACCAGGAGCAAGGCTCTGCATTTAGCCACTATTTCCCTGAGCTCCTTCTTGCCTGTGGCCTTCAAGGCTAAGGGTTGCTGCTGATGCTGAGCCCGGTGGCTGCCATTGCTGTTGGCCCATTTGAGCTTTGGTGTGACGGGAAAAACTACCTCCAAGGAGAAGCTAAATGGTACCGCACTAGTGTCCGCCCCTCCTGTGGCCCACCTTGGGGCTGAGCACCCCAGCTTGGGTCTCTGGGGATGTGTATGGACTTTAAGCTGTATGGGGAGCTAATTGTCTCCACTTCTTCGACACGTTCAGCCTGTTTTCTCAATGAACTGAGGCTATTTCCCAGAGACAGACAGCCTAGAGCTTGGAGACCCAAGACCCCGCCGAGCTCCTGATCGACAGCAAAAACTGCTCCAACTTGCAGCGATTCTGCCCAGCAATCACTCACGGCGCAGCTCTTATCGCATCTTTTAGGTGTTTTGCAACGAGGTAACTCTATCACTAAAACAAATGAGGAAGTTCCCAAACGACAAATATCAGCATTTGTGGCAACTGCTGAAGGTCATCAAAAATTCATGCAAACTCTCTTGTCCGGACAATACTTTGGTATGGCGATACCCAAGGCTTTGTCTTTTGGGTGTGGGTCTGCTATGAAGTGATGGGTGAGGAGCGCTCTGACGCATAGCCTTGGGGTGCGATAAACCAATATTTTTCCACTCAAACCAACATTTTTCGACCTGGTGCCAGGCCCCAGCTCTTACCGAAGAAGACGGCCAGCACAGTTGTGTTCCTGCGGGAGGGCAGCCCAGAGGGTCCCCGTGCCACTGCGTTGCTGAGCTGGCGAGCGTTGGGCACACGGGGCTCCTGCAGTGCCTGGTAGACGCCATCCGCGTAGTTGGCCGGCAGGAGACGCAGCAGCCTGGCACCTGCGGCACCAAAGCAACACGGCGTGGGTCCAGCGGCACCCGACAGATGGGGGATGCAGCAATAGCGGGGTATACCAGCATGTGCGAGGGTCCCAGAAGAGAGCAAGAGGATGGCATGGACGCTTATAGTGGCCAAGAACACACAAGTTTTGGTACCAACACCCAAAACTTCTTGCAACACTGGGATCAGTTCTCTTAAAACTAGGAGGGATCCTCCATGGGCATGTTCCCTTCCAGTTGTCCTTCTCTGGTCCATGTGCACCCCTGTTGCCTCCTGGAGGTCTGGGGTGGTGTGCTCCAGTGGGTAACTGGAGTGATAAGCTGGCCGTGTTGACTATGCAATCCTACACAAGCATGGTGATTGACAACACCATAGAAAACAGGAGAGGGAACAGACGGAGAGGTAGAGAGACAAGGGAGAAGACAAAAGAGAAACACCCTGACTTTCCACTCACTGCCTGTCCCATAACTGAAAAGCCTGGAGGCAGGAGCTCGTTTCTCACTGATGAGCAAGTTCATTTCGAAAGACTCTTCACCAGTGTGGTGGGCTTCATCTGCTGGAGCTCCCCAGAGCTGGGGGAAATCCTGAATTACTGATTTAGTTTCAGGCTTAGTTTCCATAGGTTTGTTTCCAAATGTTAAGGTCTGATCTCTCTGCTCTGGAAGAGGGAGGTCTTGTCTGCCAGGGATCTCCCTGACAGTCTTGGGTGTAACCAAAGGGCTGATGACACATGTCATGTTGGAGAGCCATTTGGACTTAGAGGAAGGTGTGCAATTGCCACTGTGCCTTGTGTCACCGTGTAGGCGACCAATCTGGGCTGCAGGAAACAGGAAGATTCATAATGTTTAATATTTTAGATAAGGTCCTGCCTGATCTGCCCTGGTACCTGGCTCAGGGACATCTCCTGGAGGTGGGCCCATGGGCTGGTTGTAGGCATAAGAAAGCAGCTCACCACTGGCACAGGGAAATCCCGCATGCCTGTCCCAGTACAGACCAGTACATGCTGCACAGTAGCCCAACAGCACAATATCTGTCCTGTGCAGATGGAAAAGGAATAGGTCCAGCATGCCCAGACCATGAACTCTTCTGTCTCTGGCCTTGTGTTGAATTCTGATTGAACTGCATGCTGATTTTGGCTAAAGATGCCTTTTCCCAGCTCTGGGATCCCTGAACATCACTGAATCGCCTGCTGGGAATAGCTGGGTCCTCCCTACCTTGGGTATTTTTAATGGCCCCACAAAGCCACAGCTCTGCTCTGGGATGGATCCAACACCAGCGTGACCTGCAGATGGTGGCTGGGCAACAGGTAAAAATGGCAAGGCCAGGCCAGGGAGACAAAGCTGGGCTGCTTGGCCCCTCCAGACTGCTCTAACAGGGCTCTTAGGTGCATCTAGGGACCTACCTTGAGTGCAAAGAGCCACCTCTCAGGTCCATGGGAGGTGGCATTGCCTGGTCACCTGGTCACCTGCCTGGTTCAGGCTCAGGTCAGAAAGGGTTTCTCTCTCAGTCATAAAGCGAGCCAGATGCCAAAGTGCCGCCTCGCCCCATCCCGCCATCCCCATCCCCAGGCCTGGCACTCACCCACCGAGCCGCGGCTGTGGTACAGCAGGTTGTTGTACCAGCCGTCGTAGCGCTGGACCTCCCAGGAGATGTTCTCCTGGGCTCCTGGAAAAGACCGGATTCACTTGGTGAGCAGCAAAAAAATTGCATGAAACGAGCATCTCCATTACAAAATTATATTTATATTGTGATATTTTCCTATATTCTTTTTGAAACTTTCTGTACAAACAGTTTTTTAGACAAGTTTTGCACTCCTTTTGAGGGATAAGCAATGTCTAACATTAGAAATTCATGCTGTGATCCTGATGTCCCCAAATCAATTTCTGGCCCCCACCAGTCCACTCCCAAAAGATCTTAATTTTCTCCTTCTCTCTCATTCTATCAGGAGAAGTCCCTCCTTACTTCTAACCCCCACAATGTCCATGTGAGTCAAGCAAAGGCCTTGACACTGGAGTTATGCTCTCCCCCGTGCATTGTGTATCAGCATCAGCCTTTGTCAATAAACATATACTTTGTTTCCTTTGTGTTAATTTTTACTGCTTTATTAGAATACTAGCAAGAAGCTCCAGTTCCTGGTTACAAGCTGTGTACACATATAAACAGCAGTAGGTGAGTCTCCCAACCTGCAGCCTCTGCAAGTTTAGCATTTTGCTCTATTTTTTTCTTATCTCATCACAAACAGAATCATCCCCATCTCTGGTATGATGCCCCATGAGTTAGAGGAAATTCCTCTGAGGGGCAGAAACTGTCCAGGATCTCCCCTTGGATCCCCTTCCCTGAAACCGTACTTACTCCCCAAGGTCCACGTCACCAGCAGAACCACGGTCAAACTCAACATCATCTCCACGGGTTTCATCTGCCACCGGGTCTTTGGAAGCAGCGACCTGCAAACGGAGAGGAGAAGGAGGGAGCTGGAGCTGGGCTGTTTCCCGGAGGCTGGGAACACGCACAGACCATAACCTCAGCTCCCTCTTGTGGTTTCTGCTGCCTGGTAAAACCCCGCTGCCATCATCATCCATCAGCAGTATCTCCCAATTCGGGCTATGGGAAGGCGGCAGGGGGCACGGGAGACCCCACCACCCTGGGAAAGCTCTGTCAGGAGATGCCAACCAGCCTGAGAAGACCTTTCTGCTGGAGCAGGACCAGTAACCCCTGCCTCGGAGTACCCTACCTGTAGGTTCACAGCTCATCATCCGCAGCAGGAAGACATTAAGCTGCGCCAGCTCCGTTATAGAAACACGCTCTTCATTACAGAAGCAGTCACGTTTCAGCTGGCAATTTCTCTGCGCACGCATTGTCCCATCCAAGCAAAACCCAGCTGTGAACGTGATGGGAACAGCCTCAGCGTGCAGTCAGGTGCCCCAAAGTGTGCTAATGCTGCAGATCAAGACCTCTTGATCCCCTCTGGGCTAACTCGACGGCACTCTCTCATGACCAGCCTTTCTCATGACGCTTTACCATCTCACTTTCCACAAAGGCCCTGGGTCCAGAGCAAATTTCATCAGTGGGACCTGAACCTTTAAAACCCCAGCCAACACCTGACCGAAGAGAGGGTTTCCCAGCCACGAACAGCGAAAGTGACGTTTTTCAGTCATAAATGGTAGAATGTTGCCGCTGGCTTTCCATACAAAGGAATGCCAGACTTGGATTTAATGCCAAGATAAGGTTTTCCACTAAATATGGCTCTTTGTCCCTTGTTCCAGCACCGTGGGTGTGTATCCAAAGACTAGCATCATTTCAGAGGAGCTGTGTTGCCAAGAGATGCGGCGTTGCACAGGTTTCAGCTTTTCCTCCATCGCTCTGTTGCAAGCCAAAGTGATGTTTTTAATTTCTTTTTTTCATTGTTTTAATCGAAACTTAAAGAAGTGGTGATTTCAGAAAGTCTTACACATCGCCAGCCATTCTGTAGGTTTTACTTCTGATTTACTGGGAACTGCAGTGGGGATTTTTCACTTATAACTACCAGTGGCGCAAATTGTAAAATATGAGTCACTAAATACACTATCCACTTGGCAAATAAAGTGGTTTGAGATCTAAATATTGACATTTGCATGCACATTAATTGCGTTCATAAAACGGAATGCTCATTGCCAGGTTGTGAGCATAGCGTATAACCTGTGTTAACTCCCTTCTGCCATACATTTCTGTACTTTTGGCCTTTTGCATTAGAAAATAAGCTGTTTCTCAAGAAGTGACGTTTCCATGTTCCTCCTCCGTCACAACAGCTCACCTGCACTTTGCACCTCACAAAACGTTATTACAGGCAAACCGCTTTGTTAGCTTTCCATAACATGGATTTAACATTAAATCACTGTTGAAATACCTCTGCACTGATTGCGTTTTTGGTTCTGGCCTCACCTCCGTGCACATGGGAGTTGGGGCTGCTGAAAGCCTCAGAGCTGCTGAAAGCAGCATCAGGTGGTGTGCCTGGTCACCCAGTGCCACCCCTGTCCTCCTGGAGCACGCCCTTGTGGAAGGGGCCCCAGAGGTCTTCCATCCCACAGCCCCCTGCTGAGCATGTTCTTGTGGACATGAGATTTGGGTTGTGCAGCTGGTGGGAATGAGAGGCTCCGTGAGCCCCATCCCATAAGAGGAACACAAAAGTTTGGCCAGTGGAGATGCCTAGGACCTCTGCCAGGAGTGGCAGAGCCCAGTCACCGTCACCGCATGGGACTCGCCTGCCAGAAATCTCTCTCCATTGAAACAACCTGTTCTCTGCTGAAACCAATGTGGAGGGCTGCGTGGCTGGAGATACCTGAGCAACCTGCAGTGGTTGTGCAGAGGTCCACGCAACCTCCCGCACTGTGGGAAGGGAGTCCCCATAGACACAGCTGGATTTATCCTGCTGACTCAAAATGTACAGAGTTGCAACCCCCATCTAGAGCTGAGGCCTGAAGGTGCCGCAGAAGATTTACCAAAGTTGTTCAGGAAACATGGGGCAAAGCCAAGGCTCAAAGCACATCACCACAGTCACAGCATAGCATGTCTCCCCCTTCCCCTTGGGTCTTCTCACAGGGCTCCAGCAGTAAATGTGTTTTAAAATTCCTTCTGCCACTGAGCAAACCTCCCATTTCCTCAGATATGGGAATTGCTCTTGACCCAAGCCATGAGATGACATACCAGTTCTCATGCACTTTTCACCTTTCCATGGCCCGGCACTGAAAACCCACTTATTGCCTAGTCAATCCAAGACTGGGGGAGGGTGTCTGGAGGCTTTCCAGCCTCGATCATGGCCAACATGATGCAGTGACAGTCGTGGTCTTGCTTAGAGCAGTAGGTTGGACCACAGACTTCTGAGGGCCTTTCCCACCAACATGGAACTTCTCTTCCATGCCTCTACACTGCCTTTATGTCTTCCTACAAGTTGCTGGGCGCAACAGGAGCCTGACTCTCCCAACCAAGCCTCAAGAACCATTTCCCTTCCCCAGGAGCAGCAATCCCTGGCAGAACTTGGTCTGTAAAGGCATGAGGAGACATTGACACCATGTCTCCCCTGCCTATCAAATCTTCTCCAGCTATTGCTGGGAATCTCCTCACAGGCAAGGCTGAGTCACAGCAGTCCTTACAGGATGCACTCAGGAAGAGGAACATGCAGATTAGGGTTAGGGACCTCATGCCCAAGGAAGATGGGCATCTCATGAGTGGCACTCAGCTGTCCCACAAGCTTCTTTCCCACGCTTCAGCTGAGAGTTCCAGCTTCACACCCTCCAGTGTGCTCTCCCATGTGTGGAGGACCAGTTGCCAGGCTTCTCTAGAAAGAGCCTCCTGCTCTCACACCTGCCTCCCAAATCTCATAAACCACCCAGGGGGTTCCTTGACATAATGAAACCACACTGAGCTTGGAAGTTCATGGTGCAGCTTGCTGAGGGAAAGCTTTGCAAGCTTGGATTAGTTCCACAGACTTGTCAAGCTTTCCAGGAATTTTGTAAGGTCTGACGAGCCCTCCAGTCTCTGTTTTTCCACAGATTCCCTGTGCCACCTTTGGAAAGTCATTCCCTCCCTCTGCACCTAATGAAATCAAGCACCTGCTTCCCCAGCCTTGTCTTCTCCCTTCAGAGAGGATCCCTGTGCCCTATCAAGGCCTGGAGTTTCACACCCCTCCAAAAACCGTGCTGCAGAGAGTGCAAACACATGGCTTCCCCCAGAGCAAGGATGTTCCGCTCCATCTGATCTCTGCAGATTTGGCTCCCCTAAAGTTAGGGCTTCAGCCTCCCAATGTCTCCTGAGCTCTCCCCAGAGCCCATGTCAGCTGGGACTGTGCGACACATCAGCATCCTGAGAGAGCAGCAGCCCCACTGCAGAACTTAGTGTGACCACGCAGGTAGAGGAGAGCAGTTTCAAGGCATTCGAGAAGCCTGGAGCCTGATCCCTATGGTCCTTGTTCGTCACAGCTTATGTCTAGCTCTCCCCGGTGCTGGTGGGACAGACTGGGGGACTGCCACCTTCCCCCACCAGCCAGCCAGCCTTGGGGTTTCAGAACAGGCTGCATCTCCCCAGCCTTTTATGTCATCCAGAAAATCCCAAATCTGTGCACACACTATCAACAGTGGTGTCTCCAGCTTTCCCAGCTGTGGACACTCCTGGGGCCAGATGCTCCAGTGCCACCACAGTGCACAGCAGGGTCTCCCTCCCCTGGTGGGACATAAGGCGTCTCTGCCTGTCCCCACGGTGTCCTGTGCTCATGCAGGCAGGGACATGCCTAGTGCCAACCCACTCTGTCCTGTGGCCCTGATCCCTCACAGGCAGGGATATGTGTGGCTCCATTGCACCCTGCAGGTGGGGACGTGCATGACCCCATCCCATCCTATCCCCACACATGACCCAGACCGCCCCAGTCCTCTATGCAGGCAGGGACATGGGTGGCCCCAACCTCCTAGTGCCCCATGGAGATGTGTGCCCCAAGCAAGCGGGGACACCAGTAGCCCAGCACCCTGGTTCCCATGCAGGTGGTGGGGGGGCACATGGTCCCATCCCACCCTGTCCATCACACAGGAAAGAAACGCGTGGCCCGACCCCTTCCATTCCCCACGCATGGCCCCATCCCAACTTGTCTCCCAAGCAGGAGG
>NW_009200425.1:0-33533 GCF_000690835.1 Fulmarus glacialis
ACACTGTTTTCAGCAAAATCCAAAACATAGACTCATACAAGCTACTATGAAGAAATTTAACTTTATCCCAGCCAAAACCAGTACACTGAGGTACCATTTTTCCAGTCCATCTGCCTCTACTGCTTGCTTTGTTTATCTATGATCTTACTCATTGATCCTTCTCCATAGCAAAAACCCTCCTGTGTTCACTCTTTATTCTGTCCACTTTCATAAATATCCTCTTCTTGCATGCCCATTTCCAGCAACAAATAAATAAAAAACCTCTTTAAAAAGAATAAATAAAAAAATCAAGGCACCACATCTACTGTAATCTTTCTTGCCTCAAGCGTTTCCACTTCTTTTAACAAAAACTCTTGAGATTATGTAACAATATCAAAGGATCACATAAAATGTGTTTTTTCTCATATCTGAACATATGAATCTTATCTCTTTTCCCTGTGCTATTTGGATCCCCCAGAAACTTCTGAAGACTCCAGTGATTGTCCTTTTATTCCAGATTTAAATAGTTTAGATCTATAATTTGATAAGATACATTAATTTTAAAGGCTCTACTGCAGTTCTGAGTAGAATTTTCCTGTAGATCACACTGTAACATCAGACTTTTTTGGATCTCTTGCACCGTGTTTTCTGTCAACTTTTTCCAACATGATACCATCTAAATACTAAGTACTATCATACTTTCTTGTTGATCCTTCCAAACTAAGGACAACCATTGCTTAATATCTGTCTATTGATGTCTCACTCCTCTCCAATATGTGTTTTACCTGGGTTAGAAATCGCATTATGTCTAGCATATTCACTCATTTAATAATTTTGAAATCTGATTGAAGTAACACTGTCACATTTATTCTTAATAACTTTGTTACTTACTGTCCAATGTTTGACACATGCCTAAAATTCTCTCGTTTTAGTGATTTTATTAAGTATTGAGAACTTACATTTATAGATCAAGAGTAGAGAACAGCTGAATTCAAATGCCCTTCAACTGCTGTCAGGAAACAACCTACCCAAAGGGATGTGCTTCCTTTTAATCCCGGTCAATAGTGGCAGGAGTATCTGTACATGGTTTTACCAATACTTCATCCATTTCCCTGCTGCAAGAGGGTTGTCGTATTTCATTCCCAATTACAATACCCTAGTGCCTCCTTGCTATTCAGTACACTCCTTATAGTGCAGTAAGTTAACCAGCTCCTTTCTTATTCCATACATAGCAGACGGGAATAACATTCATTTATATATATATTCAGTATGTCTGGATTCTCAAATCAACAGCTGTATTTAGAGTTCTTCCATACATACTGGCCATAACTCTTCCATATGACTTTTTTAATCCCCAGTAAATAAAGCTGTTTTGACAGTATGACATGCTATCTCTTTTTTTTTTTTTTTAATTTCACATATTGAAAATAGATTTTTTTTTCAACTTACAAGGAATCACTGTTACACACAGATTCAACATCTGACATCAAAGCTCAAAAAACCCAAAGAAATCTGGGAAAAGCATGACGACTTACAAAAACAATCTATAAAATTGTGAGGTGATACAGTAGCAACTGAGTTGAAACATCTCATTTATCCTAACTCCTAGATGTGTTGTGATCTCAACTCTATAAATGCACAGTCACAAGCAGAATATGGATATTTAAAAGCAATAGCAGAATTCGGTGAAGATGGAGCAATAGTGACAGCAAACACTATAACACCTTGCTATCAGGAACAAAATATTACCCAAAGTATTGGAAGACTATCTTCTAATGTTTGCTAACCATCTCAGTAGGAATAGGTACTTCGTAATACTTGTTCCTAAATATTCATGGATCTCAGCATAGGCATTTATAAAACCACTGAGCTGATTCACATTTTCTTGACCCTGACTGCCAAGACCATGCTCATTCACTGCAGCTCCTTGTGCTTACTGCACTGGACTTTAAGGTTCAGTTAGAGTGAGTCCTACCTCCGTTCATGTTAAAATAAGTATAATTTTTGTGCTTCGGTCAACTCTTTTTGCTACTTGGCACCAAAATTTTGGATGTCTTCCAACCAAACATTTCCACTAGCAGAGGTCAGTATGTGAGCCGTGTTCAGCTCATGCATTTCCTTCTCCAGGCTCTCCATAGATGGCAGCAAACCTACAATCCCAGGAGGACACGCTAGGTATCAACAGGCTGCCCAAACACATCAAACAAGTGTTCCCAAAACAAAAGGCAGTAAAAGGGAACTAAGGCAGGGCCACAACTTTTGCTTCACCCCTTTGGCAACATAAATGAATCCAGCTGCTCATACACCAGAGGCCCAAAGCACCACCAGCAAGATCCACGATGATGCATATTCAAAGAACTGCAAACGTATCACTTTTGGATCAGGTATTGCATAAGCATGAAGGGAAACAATTTTACAGGAGAAACTTCTTTAAATGGCTCAACAACAAATGAAACAAAATGAACTGTGAAAATATGCACAAAGTTTTGGATGTCTCTTGGGTGTAATTTTATTTCAAAGAAACCGGTATTTTGCAGGCATAAGTATGTTAAGACTAATTTCCATTTGTGATGTCTCTCATCAGTTAGAAGGTTCTTCCTCAGATAAATCATTAATATAGGCATATACGTGAGGGACAAAATAGTTTAGGAGAATTAAATTAAATGAATTGGCCCCACAAGAGTTTGTTACCTTTCCTAACACAGTTTATGTCCCATGGGCCACAGAGCTGTCTCTCTAGCAGCTTCAATACATTCCCTCTTACCTCTGTGCCAATAAAGCCATCTAATTTATTTAGAATTCTCTAGGCACAGTGTTTTTAATTTTCTGATACTGAGCCGTAATTTCTGTTGGTTTTGTTACTCATTTTTAAGCTACAGTCTAAAGGGGAAAAATCTCTATGGCTTTAATTTACTCATCTTGTCAGTCAAGGCATATAACTGCGGCACAGGCAGAGAGCTGTTGCCTGGTTGGTGGGAAATAAACTACAGGGTTCAATTCTAGATAAATGTTTTAGAGCCAACACCACAACAAAGATGTGGGAAAGAGGTTGAAGACCTCTTCCCCCCCATCCTCCCATAAATGCACTCCAACGTACCACAGAATTTACTACGGACTGCACTGTATGTTTAGTAGGATTTTAGAGCATTCTGGCTGTAATTTCCTCCTCCATATTCACCTACACATTACATATAAGAGCTCACTCATTTCTCTGCACACATATGCGCACAACACACAGATGTGTCTCCTATAACAACCTCAGTACTCCAGAAAATATGAAATTCTCAAACTGTAGAAAGATGAACAGGTAACCAAACTGAAGCATCTCTTACCAGACTGGATATAGGTAAATAAGCGGACTAGTTATAGAAAATGTTCCTACAGCTGTCATGGTCGTGTAGCTACATTTTATTCTTAGTTGAATCAGAATTAAAATTGATACTATTACAGGTAAAGCATCAAACTTGGAAGCATATCAGGGCTAAACTCTTCTTAGGGTTCACGTAATCTTTTTGTAGATTTTTTTAGAATCTGAGTAATCAAAATTATTTCGTTCTTCTGTCCAAGGTATAAGATAACTTTATAATTATGTGATCTTTTTAATGCAATTAAAAGATGATATTAAAAGTGACATCTGTATTTCGACATAAAAAGTGATACAGAACAAAATAAGAAATAAGACAAAATAACAAAAAAGAAAAATTTACTAATGTAAATGTAATGTACCATCAGCTCACAAGTCTCCTTCAGAAGTACTGAGACACTAAAAATGAGAGTGAAATAACAAAATTTATCAGCTGGTAAATTCAATTTTAGAGGGTATTAGCCACTAGTAAATTTCGTGGTGTGTGGTTTTAAGAAGCACAAGTAGTTTGTGCCACTCTCGTTTTATAATTTATTCTCATTATATTAAACAAGAGTAGGAGAACTTGGATGAGGAAGCTAATAGCAAAAAAACCTGTTCTGTTCGCTCATCAATACTGCTGACCCAGACAAGACATGACTTTTTGCTTTAGTTTGCGAAGAAGAAAAATTTCCAAGGCAACACAAATCTGATTGGTTGATATATACTGAACCTATTGTATCAGTCAAACAAGAACTTAGGCTTTACTGTTTCTTTTTCCTGTGTAAGAAATAAATTCTGAAGATTATATTTGTAGGGCGCTTTTTGTTTGCTTTTTTAATTAAAATATGAAAAATAAGACTATTCAAAGTTGAGTATCACACAAGGCTGTTAAAGAAACTAGAACATACAGGAATATTATTATTCAGGTGTTCCAAATTTTACACCGAAACAAGAGAAAGAAACAAGGCTAAAGAAACAAGGCTAGAACAAAGCTATGTTATATAAAGTGAACACATGTTTTCAGTGCATACTTGTTCCACTGGGAAGTCCTTGAGACTCTTGCAACTACAGTATCACCAAACAAACACAGATAAATCCATCTCCACACGGATTCACCTCCAGGACTGTCTTGTGCAAAGTCAAATGCACTAATCGAGGTTAATAAACTAATAAAATAGAAATAACCGTATTGGCTTGTCCATATTTTAAACTGCTACAGAGATATATAAAAGTAAATGCTAATCTTTATAAATATATATGTACTTCATGAATGAACAATTTCTCCTAGGTGTTCTCTTGATTACTCAAATACCTGTTGAACATGTGCTAGATAGACAAATATTGATGGATCTGTTTCATTAGCAATCGGATGCATCATTGACAGGTCAGAGCAATGGCACACATAACCTCAGCAAATGAAATCAGGGCTCCTACACAGATGATTTCCAGTTAACTTACATTCTCCATAGGCATTTAAAGTGACATGCTTTGAATATGGTGCTGATGTTTGACTTTGAAGACACTTCTTTTTACAACATACAGTTTTCAGTGCTAAGATCAAATACAAAACTTCCTTGTTGCCTTTAAGTCACACTAAGCTAGTGCCATTTGTATTGCTGTGACTGCACGTTTCAGTGACTGGATGTTTGGGGATATTTACTTCCTTTTGCACATCATTTAAAATAGTTGGCACACGTTTCAGTTCATCAGCAGTTCTTCTGATTTCACTTCTTTGTCACGTTTTTCTTTTAAGGCTAATGCTTTTTAGTAGTGAATTAGTTTGAGATTCAAGCTCTGCTGGTTTCTAACAGTACTAATGCTAAGAAGAATGATCACAAACTATAGACAGACAAATACCTTGCTTTTTTCTTGCTGAAATTCTATCTGGATGTTGGTTAGTTTAGTTCGTAGCTCCTCATTAGCAGCTTGCAGGGCTTCAATCTCCATGTCGGACTTCTCTCCCTTGGCACGATTTTTCTTTGACATAATTATTTTTGAAGTTTAAAATAAAATTTTTGCTCCACACTGAGCTACCAGCTAGCGCCTTCCGCTTTTAGCGTTTAAGAGTCACATAGCGTTCAACAAAATCTTTCACACAAATCTCTGCCATTGCGGGAACAGTGTCTCACGTCCTGGAAGAAACAAAGTAGTGGGAATAGAATTAGGTTACAGCATTGAGCAGAATCAAACATCAGACTTAACATCCAGTTTTAAAGCACGCTGAACTTCCTTGTATTAGATACTATATTGCATAGTGTACTAGACTTTGAAAGAAATAAATCAAAAAAGAAGTTACACAATATTTCATCATCTTATCTAAACCCTATCCACTGTAATCTGATGTCCACAGAAGTAAAATTCTTTACAGTTATAGTGAATATAGCATATAAACATAAATTATATCTTACTCAAGACCTGACTAGGTCCATGCTCAGGATTCCCAAGAGGCACAGGGACAACCATAAATTAACTGAGGCTGGTGGTGTTTCAGTGGGAATAGTTTATTTCCTGTAGTAAGAAGAAAGCACTTCTCACCTTAATGTATCAGTTATAATGTATTATTCATAATTATCATCGAGTCTCACAACATCAGGATATATGGAAAAGGTATCACAAAACTGGAAAAACATTTTAAAATTACTTCTTAAAAATATCATATATATAAAATGCTTACGTTCAGGGTTGATACTGTTTGAAATGCCCTAATCACAACATGAAGGTATTTAACTTCATTTTCATTCCCCAGCATGCCCCTAAGCTTAAAAAGTATTCAATTATTTAAATCAGCTTCATGTAATATTCAAGGAGAATAGTAGCAGACGAAGAACCCTAATTCCAATAATTAGGAAATCCCACAATTAGTTTGCTTCATGAGTAGTTATAGAAGCTTAATCTGCATTTTTTTTTCCTGTCTGCTCTCCTCTAAGAATAACCTGGTGCTCCACAAGAACAAACTGAGCAACAAGTGCTCTCAGTGCTGAATTAGTTTCCAAATCCACGTCCTCTGCTCATTTTAAATATCCACATAATTTTCATCATTAAATTGCCGACAAAGCAGAGAGGTTCCTACTTTAATACTGAACTACATTCCTGGAGTATTATACTTCCAAGAAAACTGCTCTCAAATTGCGTTCAAACAGTAATTTGCTCTTTCCAACCTACTTCTACCTGGGAGTTATTTTAGAAATTGTATTATAATGAAAATCCCATGCATTCTTTAGCACATACTTTCTAAAGGGTTAACAACTAACACCTCAGGTGTGTACAGACAAACACAGAGTTCAACTAAATACATAAGTTTTATTCTCCTTTTTAAGGACTGGTAAACAAAAAACAAGGAGTTAAATATGTTGCTCAAAATGACAAGTCAAATCAGGCGAAAAGTGAACAGAACTCAGGACACCAAGTCTCAGTCTGTTTGAAAATATTCCCATGGAGTTCTTTCATTTATAAAAAGCAATTGAAAAAAAGACCAACTATACCAATTATTTGCTGAAGTAACTTAAATGAAATCATTGTTTTGTTTTGTAATATCAGATGTCTTTCCTTCCAAACTTAATAATCTATAATTTATCCTATGCGATAAAATTTAATCTATTCCTTAAATTCATTATAGTGAGCATTTTTAATATATAATTTATGAAAAAAAAAACAGGAAATTGAGTTAAATTTTAATTTTATTTATGTATCAAACTTACTTTATAAAACAAACACTATTGCTACTCTGATTTTACATGATTGTTGATTCAAGAAAAAAATATTAGCATTATTCTTACAGTAACTTGAAACAAAGAACTCTTCAGTGAGTAGAAGAAACTTGAGGAACTATTGTTCTTAATAAAGGAATTTAATGCTCTTAATCTATGGAGTTTCCATGATGCTAAAGACTAAAACTAAAGACTATTTAATCAATATATTTCATCCAAAATCCTTAACTGTATGGAAAATTTGAATTCAAAATGAGTTGCTAGTGTTATTTCCCTGGTCAATTTGTAAAGAAAATCTAAAATAACATAGATGTGCAAATCCAATCTATAATAATTCCACAACATTTACAGTGGTGGAAGGGGAAATGAATGGTTCCTTATCTCAAAGGCTATCTGGGGTATTTGGATACTATTGAGGAATTATTCCTGAAATCCTCACTAAAAGAAAACTCCTGATGCAGCCAGATTATATATGATTTAATTCAGTAGATGATTAACTAAGTTAAGGAAACTAAAAACATCCCTCACTGGCCTGGCTACATGAGTATTAACCTCATTAGACCCCTGCCCCCGCATCTCAATTACAGTTTGGAATAAACATTTAAGTGATAAACATGTTTGCTTCTCCATCAGAAAACAAGAAAGTGAGGTAACTGTGCTTGATGTGGATATACATGACACCTAGAGAACCGAAAAAGAGATTTGAAGCGTGGAGTGTTTTGAAATTACCACGTATATTTTGTTACGTAACAATAATCTCTCCTGATGGTACCATATCTGCATAAGCACATTATGAAGATACTAGACCATTCAATATGAACATCTAAACTTATATTCATGCACTTCAGGGGATGGCCTGTCTCTGAAGTCCTGGTCATGTAAAACTCTCAATGACTGCAGAGTTCATATTCTATCCCAGAGTCACCATCACTCAAACCCTTTAACAAATCAGGTCCTATGGTAAGGCACCAGAATAATGCTGTTGTCTACCTTTGAAAATGTGGGGGTCTAAATATAATATGCATTATTTAAAGGTGTTCAAATTACATTTAGCATTTAAATTAGTCTTAAAGAGTTCAGCACTACTCTTTGAAGTACTCTTTGCAATTTAAAAAAATGGGAATCTCAAAACATTGTTCTCAACCTTTTTCCTGTAACTCGCAACAGTTAAAAATTGTACCTTTCAGGTAAAATAAAAGCTTAGACCCAGAACCTGAAGAAAATCACCCTCTTCTCTTATAGGCATTAAGAAAACAAACAAACAAACAAAACAAACCAAAAAAAAAACCCCAACCCATCAACCTGCATTGGTGGGCACAGAAACATTTCCATTTTTACTCTTCCCTAAATAAATCTTCCAGCCTATCTATTTCAAAAGCAGGAACTATGGCAACACAAAGCCTCTCTATACACTCAGAGAGGCACAAAGCCCAGACACACAAGGGCTACAGCAGAAGAGCATCCATCTTGATTCCCAAATGAAAGGGTTAGAACTAGTGAGTGCCTAGATTCCTTCTAGCTGATTACTCACATTTACTGTTTGGATAAAGGTCAGGATAAAAAAAAAAAAAAAAAAAACCCACCCACAAAAAAAAACTTGTAAACCCAAGGGAGAAAAAAAGAAGGAAAAAACTTGTAAACACAAGTGAGAAAAAAAGAAGGAAAAAATATTCAACTCTGACAAAATTTGACTTTACTGGCTGAGAAGCTTCAACCAACAACCTATTTATTAACTCACCATATGTCAGTTAAGAGGCAAATTCATGAAGCCACCACAATACAGTCCCGCAATCACCCCATGAATAACAATAGCCACTTCCTCTGCTGCAAGTTCTACATACTTATTGCAAACCGCAAGATCATTTGAATATATTTTATATTTCACAAGAAAAAAAAAAGAATAGGAAAGAGGAATGGATTTTACATCACAAGTCACCTTTTCAGCAGTCTCTGGAACATAGTGTCTCACTTTACTTGATAGGTATAGGGGCACTTGTAATTCAAGAAAAAGAAAAACAACAAAAGAAAGAAACTTGATTGGATTTGAATCAACTGTTCAACATTTTGGGGGATTGGTGTGTGAGAGATCAAAATATTTAACATGATTAACAAATTATTACTCCATTTGTGTCAGACAGTTTTGGGAAATCCATTAGATTTCTAAGGTACACAGCTGAACAGTGTTTCAATCATAACTTCCAATTTCTCCTCTATTTGCTTTACTGATTTAAAGGATGTACTCTATCACCACCTCAATCTCTTCCCTGGTTTTAGAACTTTAGTTTTAGAACTAAGTTTTGAATTGCTATATGATGCTTCTAGATATTAAATATCAATACAACATAACAGTAAAAAAAGAAAAATTAATTACGGCAAAAAATGTGAAAGTGTAGCATCAAAGAATTTTGATTACTTAAGAGTAAGAAAAGAAGGAACTTAATAGTTTCTGGCAAAAAATAACACCATTTAAATAAATGCAAGTCTTTAAACATGATTCTCTACTGAATACATGAAATTAAGTGGAGGGTTATATCTTTAGAGAGCGAGTCTTACAGTAATAAACAGTAATGAACAGGAACAGTAAGTACACCCATAAACTCGAGTAATAAATACGGATAAAATAACATGGTAACAAGAAAAAATTACTAAATGCTGTCATCCAAAATTCAGCATTCCAGTCTTGATTCAGACATGAACAACATTATTCAGCTTCAACATGATTTTTGGAAGGTGAAGTTGTTAATGAGTCATCTCAGCTGAAATACCAAGCAAAAACTCAGGTACAGGGAGGAAAAAAAAAAAAAAAAGCTTCTTCATCTAGACACTTCACCTTCACATAAATAGTGTTTTTTCATTTTACTTCAACCTTTCTCTTATAATACTGCAGAGCCTACTATGGGCTACCCATAACCCTTATTATGCTTGTGAACATGAGACGTAAGTAAGTACATTCTTAGTACAGCACAATTCTGAATATTCAAGAAGTTTAAAATAAATTTTATTACCTTAGCACCTGACAATAGTAAATGTGGTGGACACAGGCACAATGTTAACTTCAGAAGTAACTGCCAGTTCACCTACGTTATAGTTTAAAACCCAGTCATAATCATCCAGTGACTGTATGGGAAAGACAACGTTCATAGCTCTCAGTGCCCAAGGCGCATTTCTCACGCAGTTCAGACGACCTACATTTCCTGCTTTAATTCTCAGTTCTATGTAATAAAACATGACTGAATGGATAAAAGCAAAAGCATCTCTACAGGATGTAAAATAATACTTTTCCCAGCCAAAAAATATAAACACAAATTACCAGAACAATTTTCTAAGTATATTGTAGACCAGTCACATTTTAGATACCCATTCGTTAGGTACCTACAAAGACAAATCTATTTCTGTAACAGTAGAGCTTTTGAGGGTTGTTTTAAATCCTATCCCACTCAGGGAAATGCAGAGTTTCCTTACCGTGGAACACTTATTCTAAGTGCCATTTGTGATTTTTTTTGGTGGATAAAAAGAAAAACATCTTTATTGTTAACTAACAGCCCCACATTCATTTTTGCAGATTCACAGCCTACAGTCCTGAGCCATTCTTGCTTTAATAACAATATACATAAGGTCCAAACTATATGGAAAGCAATCACCAAGAAACTCTAAGGATTTTTCATTGTTTTGCCGAAACAGCTCATAGTGATGTAATCCTGTTGAGCCATGTTGAACACAGATAGCTTCTTTGCTTGGTGGAGATTCCAGTGTAGCATGAGTTAGTCTTTCATGACACCTCACTCAGAAGATTCCGTAACAGGTGATACAAATACTGTGCTCATCCGCAGGGTAAGTCAGTTAGCTCTTCTGTCAAGGATAGTAATTGCTTCCATTATTTTTTTCAATGGCACCTCAGGGAAAGTGATCTGCTGAGATTCTGTATCTATCGCCATAGTCTTTCAGAAAATTCCCATTGCCCCCAGGAATCAGTATCCATGTCTTAACATCCCATCACAAATCACTTCCTGCCAGGTCCTTAGGGAGCACTTAACAGAACTAGAGTTTGGCAAGTTTCAGAATGAATTTCACCTGTGTCATGTATGCATCTCTTAAAACACTAAAATATGCAACTAAAATATGTTTCCAAGTCACTGCATACCACTAAAAAAAAAAAAAAATTTAAGTATATCGAACTCATTTAAATCCTATGCACACACTCAAAACATAGGTGTACCTACTACTGACAACCATATAACACTGAATAATTATTTTTGATTGGTACTACTGCAGGCCATTGGATAGCATCCACTACATTAATGGCCTCATTCTAGTCAAAGGACACAAGCAGCCCACCCAAAATCAATGCTAGCTCTTAACTTACAAGAAATTATCACAAGTAAAAGGGAATGTTTGAGCTGAAGAGAACAAGGCAGGGGGAAGGGAAGGAATCACATATGCATTTAGTCACCAAGATTAATTTGAACACAATTTTTTAAAAATCTGTGTTAAAGCTATTTACAGAAGGGACAGTATCTTCAGTAATCCTTGCAAGCCATTTAGAACAGGAACCACAGAATAGTTACATGATGGAAAAGGATTTAAAGGAATAACAGGTCTCCAATTTTACAGTTTATTTTTGAGGGCAAATGAAAGACCAGTTCAAAAATGTAACTCTGAATGGACTATTTACTGCGACTACAGACAATTGTCACTGCCATTCCACTGCCAAGCAACAACAGAAACGCAACCTTTTGGGTGTAAAAATGCTAACCTCAGATATGAGACCCCTGTCTGATATCCTGAAATTGATAATCTCCTCAAATCACTACCGCTCATCAGGTCAAGCTACTGGAACAGCAGAGAACAATCAAAATAACAAATTTACATAATGGGATGGCACCAAAAACCGGAGGCAAATATGCACTACGCGTGTGTTTGCACAACACCACAGCTTGTTTGGAGACATCTGGGTAGTGCCCAGCGAGCAGCACAGCTGCCTTACCATACAGTAGTACATCGTCTTCGTGCAGAAAAGTGGTGGAAAGCACTGGCTCCACTACAGTCCCCTCAGGAGAGGAATTGAACCAGATCTCCTCCAAACCGCTGTTGCCACGTCCCTTCCCCCCAGCTCTGCTGGCCCCTTCAAGACCCTACACAGATGCACTCTGCAACTCCCTTTCTGCACTACCCAACGCTTTAATATACTAGAAGGTACCAAAAGCTTGACCTGAATCCCTTCTAAAAAAGTCGTGAGCTTGATCCCAGGCCTTTCAAGTGAATAAAAAATATTCATTGGCTTCAGTGAATTATCATTTTTTATTAGTATTTACCCTATTTCACTCATAGCACTGTTTTGTGGAGTAATTATTAAAATCACCCTACTAACCATATTAAAAGACAAACTGCTACAAACAGCAGTCCAGAGTTTATATGTGACACACATAAAATCAAAAAGACAGTAGCACGAAAAGGCAAAGTTCAAATGCAACTAAAAATAACAAAACAAAACCCTCCCTCCACGACCTTCCAAACTCAGCTCTGTTACAGAGTCAGAGCCTTTTAGGGTGCTGGCTTAACTGCAACCCCACAACCCCAGAGAGGCAGCTCCAGGCAGAGTGTTCCTCTGATCTCTGTGCCAATTCCTTTCTTTTGAGCACGCACAGGAGACCTGACAAGATGCCTGCTGTCTAGCGCAGCGTACGTCCAGCCTCCTGCCCTTCTGATTGTACCCTGGGTGTGATGCAGCGAGATCCCTGGGCTTCCACCGAGGAGCAGCACTGTTTTAAAGCATAGTATTTAAGAGCAAAAACAGGAGCAGGAAGACAGGGCAAGTTGTAGCATTTCCCAATTAGGGCTAGAGAAATCGCAAATATGGAGACAGATTCTAATATCTTTATTCACTGTCACTGACACCCCACAGATTAATCATCCTGCCAAATTTAGGCTTTTGGATTATACTGAACTGCTTTTGTTTAGTTATTTATCTGATTTTTGCAGGAAGGTTCCTTTGCATTTTTTTTTTTTAAATCATTATTATTTTTATCGTAAAGGGTTAGAATAGTTAAAACCTGGAATTGGAAAAATGAAAAATTCAGGAATAACAGCTGTGTAGGATATGTGCAAAATGACTGACAGGCTTGGGGAGAGAGGGTTCAGATTCCCAATTCGATGACTCAAGAGAGAGGTGGAACCTCAGTGGGAGAAAAACTGGGGCAGTCTTTACCAAATGTTGAGTATTTACTTTATTATTTTGTAAATCAGTAGGATAGACTTGAAAGGTCAAGTGCAAGGAGGAAAAAAGGCACATCTGGATGTGATCTAGCTCCGAGCTGAACAGCAAAAATGGAGGTGGCATGATTTGATTTCACTGTCTCTGATTTCAAGAATTATTGTGTGCAATTAATCACCTTTACTAAACCTGCAAGCTTCCTTGTATTCCGCCAGCCAGGCCACATTCCCACCTTACTGCTCCATCACAGAAGAATTAGACAGCTACGTGCAGAGCAGCACAAGCTGCCACCACAATGAAGAAAGTTATAACTCCGAGCAGGTTAATGACAAAACTTCCTCACCTATCAAGGGGCAGCTCAACTTCAACAAATCTTCTCATTAAAACCAGGACTCTTAGCCAAAATGAAGACGTTAGCCTATTCCAGTAATATAGAAGACTGATAAAAGAACATGCTTTATTTTTTCCAAAGATGCCATCATGCTCCACTTCTAAAGGCAAGTTCCTTGGTTCCTGAGATCAAAATAAATATATACACTACAGACCTGGCAGCGTTGTTGCTTAAATTTTGAAGAGTCACAGAATCCTCAAAAAGTATCTACCTACCCTCAGGAATTTGGGACCTTAAACTTACATTTGATTGCCATTGTCAAGGACCCCTGCTCAACTTCAATATTCTTGAAGTAAGACACTTCACATTCAAATCTAATTTCAAATCTAACTGGATAATAATAATAATTATAATAGTTTGGGGGTAGGGGGGGGGTGTTTGGTTTTTTGTTTTTATGGGCAACACACTGGGCTAAGGCTTGATGGATTTTGGTTCCATTTACAGTTCTGTCACAGATTCTTGTATGACCTTGAACAAACCACTTAATCTCTCAGTAAAACAGGTATTACACTTGCCTACCTCAGAAAGATATTCTGAGGACAATATTAAAATATGAGACAGTGAATAGGCATTATGAGAAACGGGGCTTATGAGAACCCAGCAAGAGCTGACGATTGTTGCTCCTGAGTTGGGAGGAACCATCAAATTTAGTGTCCCACAAAACTGCAATTTCCTCACAAGATCTGTTAACTTTCTCGTAACAGTGCTCTGATAATCAGCCAGCTAACGCTGGCATTTCAGGTATTGATATTTGAGTGAAGGCGCATTGGAGTGAACAGAGTTTAAGTCCCTCTGGTGCTGCAGTACAGGCTGATGGAACTGCATCACCTGGGATAAAATATTTAAACTGGATATTTCAGCCAGACAATAGCTTCTTTCCTCTCTCAATTCTCTCAATTCCATAAGGGAGCAGTGCCACAGCTCAAAACTCCAGCCAGTAAAATGCACAGCTAGATACTAACACAGCAGGAGCCTGGAGACAAACTTTCATTTCTTACTCAGCTTAAATAGGACGAAGACAAGCACGACAAAGCACAAGAAAAGCACAGAGGAGAAACTCTGAACTAAAGACTTTCTTTGTATAACCAGCCTCCCATATCCACAAACTGAAAACGCTCTACCACCGTGAGAAGACTACCAATAAAACATCCTTCTGGTAACTGCCAGCAAATTTGATTCAAACCATGCCAGGCTTGTTGGAAAGGTTGTTGGCAAGTCGGCCACCGAAGTACGAATGTGCTTTCTGAAGATGCTTAGAGTTGAATGTGGTGGCCATGAAGACTTGCAGAAAATACTTTTATCCTGATACATGTATCACAATCATAATTTTAAAGATAGCATACCTCAGAATGTTAAAAAACAAAGACAAATTCAGTCATAATTCAGCTTAAAAAGAGAGAAACATGCAGTTAGATATAAATACAAAGCTCCAGAACTACTCTGTGACAAGCCACTATAGACTATGAGACCAACTGTTGCCCAGATTAGACTGGTCCCAAAGTATTTTGAAGCTCAGCAATTAATCAATGCACACAAATATACATATATGGAAATAAAGCTTCCTAAATTTGAAAGAATGGTTAGACACAGAACAGAGATTACTTGTACATGCAATTTTGAGCTTTCTAGTAAGCAAGTTGCGCATCCAACTTACGGGGGTATCCAACTTATTGGGGACACAGCACTGCTAGCAGTGTATCTCAAACTGCTGAACGCTGTCATAGTCAGGCTGTTTTGGTCATTTAGGGGAATTAAAAAGTGATTTATTGTTCACTCTGAGGAAAACATCCTTATTCCTTTTACCTATATAACATTTTTCCTTCATTGGGAAATCAAGTTTTCATTTCAGTATTCTGTTTCAGAGAGCAGGCCATGAAGATGTACAGTGTGTTACGTAAAGTTGAGGCCAAGACATGTCACCTAAAGCTTACAGGAGTCCCTGTGGTTGAAAGAAAGATGTTTATGCTTCATTCCTTATGAACACAACCTCCTTCTTCCCATGGTGCCTGCAATGAAGGCCATTCTCTGCAAGGTCTAAATGGTTCTGTAAATCATCTTTGACCATGGACAAAAATCTTTATTCAAGTTGCATTATCACGTAAATAGGACACAGTAGCAATGCTAACTTTGCATCCAGTTGTGTAAAAATATATTCATATTCATATAATTTCTGCTGTGAATTGATCTTAGTATTCAGTTCTGTCCCTCTCCCCACCTCATCCCCTAAAAGAGGTGGCAGAGGGAAGCCTCAAAAGTCAGGGTGCTGGCAGTGACCTTACAGGCTTCCTTTCACTGTCCTGATTGAGGATCCACTTTTAAATCTTAGATTGATTGTTGGAAGTTAATTGAAATGCCCAAATACTCTCCACCTCCTTTCTGCTACCAAATTTCTTTTTTCTTCTTAGGTTGTAAAAACATCCAGCACACCTGGAAACTGCTCTCCACCAGCAATATAACCCCCTTTCCCTGCTCCCCCTCTTTCATTGACTTCCAGTAACTTTAAAAATTCAGTCATATATTGATCACTAAATGTAAGGCAGGGGAAATACAAAATTATGCTTGCAGGAAATTGTTACAACTGCACTCTTGCAAGCAGTTAACACAAGTTCTTTTACTTGAGGAAGATGGGAAGTCAGTTTTCTACAGTTTCCCAAAAAGCACAGAAATATTAAACCGCCACTTTTGAACAGATGGAATAAAGTGCAACTGATCCCAAAGGCAAAACACCACCAGGGTAAGTCTCAGAAGAGCAGTAAAATATTATCATTCTTTTGCATCCCTTTCTACCTCTTGTCTGAAACAACCAGAAGGCAATAAAGTATTTCCTCAATAAAGAAATGCAAGCTCCTCAGTGAAGAAATAGAAACGCCTCTGCTACAGATCGGACACTTGTCATTTACCTGTCAGTATATTCCCTCACCTGATTCCCCTCTGCATTTCTTAATTTTAAGATAGATTTCACATAAGTCAACCAGAATTTATTTCCCTCCCCAAAACTTTTCCTTTGGTTTTAACAGCAAGAAGTCGTGCACAGGCTAGCAGGGTTGTGGCAAAGATGTTTATCAAGCCTGCACAGCACTGTGTTCAGGGGTTGCCAACTAATCAAATTTAAACTTTTCTCCTATTCAAATGATTTAATTAATTCTGATCCCCTCCACGTTCTGATTCCCTCAACGTTTTCCATCTTGGTCACCTTCAGGACTAAACACAGATTTGCATCCCTGATGGTCCTGACTTCGGAGCACACCTACAAAACCCATCATACTGTCTACACAGGAATCCCTCTCAGACGTACTAGTCTGTCACAGTCTTTAACAAACTTGAATTGTCAGCTTCTCTTATCCCCCTTTCCTAAAGTGTAAATAGAGGGAATTTTTCCTGGATCATGAACCAGTACTATCGCCAGGGCAGGGCACTGTAACGATAAACATGTCATAAATTTTCAATATCCAGTAAAACTTCTGATTTTGATAATATGGTGTCTTTTCCAGACAATAAATGCTTAATACATATGTTTGTTAGTTTGGATACAATCTCTAAACAGTGGTTCAACATCTGAAAACAATTCAGGTAAAGAAAATCACAGAGATTCAATCCGTGAAATAAGTTTCAGACTTCATAGCTGACAAAATGTATTTCTTCAAGATCAAAATACTTACAGAAAGTGAATAAAACAGAACTTAGGAAAACACCTGAAAATGACACCATCTAGTACCCTATGCTAATACTGTATCTTCAAATTAACGTCTTTGATGAGCAAGCAATTTTTCGACACAAATCAGAACTCTGTTGGTCAATTCTGCAGTCATGATGTATATTTATGCTACTCAGCTCCATCCAGACCTGCAAGAGTGTATTCATGGAAAGGTTTTTTTTCGTCATTGTGGTGGGTTGTATTCGCTAACTAGTATTGCTGGGCTGATGCCCTGTTTTATTCAATTCAGTTTCTGTACTCACACTTATGGTCCTATGAGACATTCATTCTTCCCCATATTTTGCTTTCCTCATTTCTGTTTCCTGCTATAACGAACACACACAAGAGCTACAAATACATTTTTTAGTAGGAAATGTTAATAAATATGATTCTACCAAATATGTTCACGTCTGAAGTCACTTTTCAAACAAACTTGAAGTAGACTTTCTAGTTTGTGTTAAAGTTAAGTTTTTGACACAAACGCAGAACACAGTCCACACTAAATAAAAAGTGAACTCAGCTGGGAGATTGGAGTGTTTCAGGATGTAACATTTTTCAGGCACACTGACTCCAAATTTTATGTAAAATACAGGATGTGCAACAAGGCAGAAAAGGTGCAGAAAGGTCTCCATGAATTAAACGAAAGTCTGATAGAAAGCAGTTTCCTCAAAATAATACGTTATGCCACTCCACAGTATTTGATTGCAGAACTGCAGTATTGAGCTACTGACTGGAATCAATTGTTATTCTCCAAGCTGATTATAATATGGAAACACATAAAGGTACATTTTAAAATAGGTTTTTGCTTAACACTATTTGTAATACAAAGATCGTCATAATATACTTAACATAAATATGCATAAATATAGTACATGTGTATGTGCACAGGATGGGTTTCCTTCAGAAAGGGTAAGTTTCAGGTGGTGAGATAATTAGTGTCCTTCAAAACTATTCTCCTGGAAATCAACACTTATACAATGCTATGCATAAAACATGCCTTCCCCCCCTCCTCCGCCGCCATATATTGCCATAATCAAACAACATTATCAAAGCTATTTAATATTCATAACACATCATTCAGAGCTATTGAAGTTAAATGAATTGAATGGAAGAGCTGAGAAAAAACAAACAAAAAGCTAGAAAGACAACCATAACCAAAAAAAAGCACCAGATATTACAAGGACAGTATCCTAAAGAATTGTCAAACCTACCAACTTCATGATCTCTCACTACTATTTACTGAATGCATACCATGTAGGCTACAGGTTTCTCATAGTTCATACCTTCCTTTTCCACTCATACTCATTTATGAATAGACAAGGAGCTTCATAATAGCCTGAAGATCTGTTGTGCTTAATATCAGACAGCTTAATATATGAAAGACCTTTCCAAGGTGTTGGAAAAGTTTGTTTGGTTTTGTTTTTAACACCTCTTGCAAACATTCAACACATAGACAAGTACTTTTAGATGACTAAGTGAAACATTGCCTATCTTATCTCAACACGACCATTACCAGCCACACACTTATCTAATGGTAAAACGTGTGTGGGAATTCTGCCAGCAGCTGTACAGCTATCAGCTACCCAAATGTACTACCTTGTTATACTTGCAAGCAAGAGAAACTATTCAGACACAAGCGTGTTGAAGTACTTCTTTTCTGTGTTTGAAGAGTAATGGATCTATAATCACATCGCAGGGAACGTAAGTAATATTTGCACAGAGGATTAGTCAGCACAGATGGATTGTTCAAAGGATGTTAAAAAAATGGAAATATGAGAGTAATACCAAAGTTTATCTAAATTTAATTTCCATCAATTTAACAAGAGGGGAAAAATATCAATTTTGGCAGATTTCACGATCAGTCAGCAAAACAAAGAAAGAGCCATTTTTAAAAATGTGCCTGGCCCTATACCCAACACATTGCAGCAATCCTAATTTTTCACAGCAGCAGCCAGTCTTTCTCTAAAGCAAAGTGCCCGCACATAGCTGCACGATGTAACGGCACCGTTCCTGCACAAATGTTTGTGTTTACACCACTATTCTGAGGAGGTAGTTTGGAGATATCAGAAACAGCCTAGCCAAATAAATAAGACGCTGATATGCAAGAAATATGACTAATTAAGTAAGACAAATAGGGACCAGATAGGGAGGGTTTTTTCCTGTAGCATTGGGCAAACGTGCATAAGCAATCCAGATAAAATCCCTCTGCTCAGATTTTCATAAGCTAGTTCGAAGTAATAGGAAGCCCCCTTATAGATAATTTGCACATGCAAAATCACTTTCCAAAATACATTAGTTGTTGAAGGCTCTGTCATGTTTCATTTTCATTACGCAGAGTCAGGTAAATAAAATATTAAGTCTAAATCAATTTGTTAATCTATGTTCAGCTGTTTGGATGTACAGGAACAGGACGGACTAAAGAACAACATGGGGAGGAAATCTTTAAATAGCATTCCTTTGAGATTTAAAAATCAAAAGCGCATTCAGCTTAGCGAAAAGCTGAGTTATAATATTCAACAGCTGGTTGAAGTTGAGTTCAGCATTTTAATTCTTTTCAAAATCAGCATCATCTACTTTCTCTTATTAAGTAGATACAAAGATGATTTTTTTTAGATACACCTATGACTGAAGCTCCTCATGCATTTACCATAAAGAGTCAAACCCAGTCAGAAGTAAATGTTGAACTGCCCTCCCAATTACAGAAGAGAGAATTTAGGGTCACATTAGTTTATCATCTGTTGCCCCCAAACCAAATTTCATCACCATAATAATTCTGTATAGTAAAAGTTCATTACATTAATGAACACCAAATTATTTCAGACATATTTTTTCACTCTTTATATGTTGCTTTATAATGACTACAGTACAATGAAATTCTCTGAAGCATTAAAATCAAAGATACTAATGAACTATTAGCTGTACTTGAGTGTCATAGAGACAAGCAAATACTACCCAGAGGGGGCCTAAGGCATGTTCTGTACCCTACTTTTTTTTACTTTACTCTTTCCTTCTTCATGAATTTTTTGGTAGTGATCATGCACTCTACAGCTGCCATTTCCCATAGCACTTGCCTTACTTAGAGTCATACTTTACCTTTCCATTCAGAAATGAAAAGTAAGTGTTCACTATGCACTATACCCAATATAAAGGCAACGAGGCAACAATTTCAATATGTAAACTGCAAAATATCCACCAGGAATGGATATTTCCTGGGTTACTGCTGCTTTCCTTTTCTTTCTGCATTACAGTTTTCTGACGAACCTCGATTATATTCGCAACTTCTTTCTAGATAAAAATATCATTTCTAGGGGCCAATGGCATTTTGCTGCAGTAAGGACAGATACAGAGAGTGGGGGTTGCCCAGTTCTTCTAATATTTCTAATCCTAGTAACTGCATCATCGCTGCAGTTCCACTGCAGGACTACTACAAGATGAAAAAGCCAGGAATCAGGCATTGTGTTAAACTGTCATCCTCACCATACTTCTCCAACAGGAAGCAACTGCTACTTTTCCCCATATAGTAGATGGTCCCTTGAAGCAACCAACATATTCTGGTGGTTTTTTATGCATAGCATATATAGCTGCCTTCTGAATACCCAGACTTGTGCATATTATAAACACATAAAAGTCAGCAGAAGGTTGGGAAAGTCTGTCAAAGAAGCTTAGCATCCAACTGAGACCAAAGCAATTAAAGCCTTTTTTCTTTATTAATGGTGACAGGTATAGTTGAAGTAAGACAGTGGTCAAGTTAGGAAGCATATGATAAACATAAGACACTGAGCAACATTCTGTACTGCATATTTTAGATGCCATGGGCAGGGGGGAAATGCCTTACAAAATTAATGAAGAAAAATCATGAGTAAGAAAATGTTCATATCATCAAGAAATTTATTCACTTGAACACAAAAAGTCTCTATGTAAAGAGAACCATATTAAAACAAAGACAAAAAGTTAGTACAGATTTGGTTTATTTTACTGCCTGCAAAATCTGGTCAGGTTTAAAGTCTATCTCAGTACAAAAAAAATTTCAAACTTGAAGCTTCAAATGATATTGTTGCTAATAAGCTGATAACTTCATATCTGTATTGTAGATTTATTTTCTTCTTACCCAACCAACATGCTGGCAATGCACAGTACCTTTCTCTTTTCCACAGGTTTCTGAGGCAGCTGTGTTCAATTTTAACTTAAAGAGGTGAAGACTGAGGAGCACCAGTAGCGAGGTCACTAGGTACGTTTGTACTGGGACTTTGCACACCACAACTCCTACTCCTGTTGGCACGTTCTCTTTTTCATCAGCAAGGAGGGATTTCTGAGCAATATTAGTGACATCATCTGTTAAACAAAAGAAAAGAGATTTAATCCAAATCGGATTTGATTAACAGCTTTGATGGTAGCAATGCAATGAAAAAAATATTTACACAGGGCAACAAAATGCAGCAGAATAAGGTATCAAGCAAAATTACAAGTGTGGCATCTTCTTCCTATTAAGAACACATATGCAGAGTCTAATTGATGGTCTTCTTTCCTAGATGGTCCTCAACGAAAGCAGGATGAAAGCTGCTAAGCTACTCGACAATTAGACCAGGTCAATCCAGACTGTTAACTCAGCATAGTTAACACTAAATTTGTATTCCATTTCAACATCAGTTATTTGTTTGTGGGCTACAGGCTTAAATTGTCATGGTGGCCACCTATAAATTGTCACATACAGACTGGCCATTGCCATGGATCTTTATAAATACCAAAAATATACCAACATAAGGAAGTTATCATGTGTCCTGTTGAAAAGAGGACAAGAATTTCAGAAAACCTGAATTCTATTCTTCTGTCTGTGTCTAACTCTCCTATACAGTGAAGGTTATGATGACAATTTCCCCTCTGGAGGGGGAAAGAAAAAAAAAAAAAAAAAAAAATCAAGAGAGATGCACAAAGCCTTGATATTGTTTCACTTCACATTTCTTCATAATATTTCAACATATTTTGATCACAAAGGGAAAGAACAGAAGCATTCAAATTTTTGTTGATATGCACTATGTGTTAGTGTGGATTGTTATTTCCCATGCACAGAAAAATCTATTTACAGAAATAAAATTATCTTTATGGAAATATCTTTATTGAAAATAGCACTCCAAAAGCTTAATGATTAAAAGAAAGTCAAGTTCCTTAATGAGCATCATATAACCCAGTTTTCCTAGAGTCTCTGAACACCTATGACAGCACCTTTATTTATGCTGTGCAGTACAGAAAAGAGAGTAAAGTCTCCTAAATAACAAATCTTCTCATCGTATGCCCTTTGTGTTAAAGCGTAAATCAGTGATTGAGTAAAAGTGACTCAGACAAGGCAAACATTCCAACATTGCCTAGTGCAGACATGGCCATACCGGGGTCCCCAAATCAGAGGGCTGGCAGACATGACACAGAACTGATCAAAGTCCCTGGCCTTTTGGGCAAGAAAGCTGGAAGCCAGGCAAGATACCACGTCTGAACAGCACTGAAACATGACAGATAACATAAAATACGTCAGGCTTGCATCCAATGGTACGAGTTCCAAAAATGTAACTCCTAAATTATTTCCTTTGCTGGGAAGTATTGCACTCATTTCTAGTGGTTTGTTAAAGGTTACAGAGTAGATTCTGTTGTTAGTGGCTTAAAAACTAAATCCTCAGGGAATAACTTACCAGCTTATTTGTTCAATAAAGACAGCCATCTAGGCAGTATTTAATGGAAAAATATTCTGCATACTCATTTCCTTAGGGCCAAATTCTCTGCTGTGAGAGAATACTTTTGAAGAGGATGAAAGTACAGCTAGGGCCAGATCATGGCAGGAGATCAAAGTGCTGAAACAGCTTAGTCAGCATCTTTAAGTAGCACGGAAGGTTGGAAAAAGAGGAATTCAATTTATTTATATAGGGAGACAGGGAAGCCAAGTACCTCTTTGTTTTATGACGTCAGATACGTCTGACTTTACCCTATCTTCATCCTTTTTCAATTGCTTTGTTCGTAAATATTCCATTACCGTTATTCCACATAAAACAACATCTTGTTGCTTTCATCTGGCCTTCAGGAAGCAATTTGAATACATTTGAATAAAATGGAAAGAGAAGGTTTTGCCATGGTTAACATGTAAATGCTAAAACACCTAAGAGAAAGCAAGAATTTACTTGTCAAAGAAAGCAAAGACAGCAATCAGGCCAGCAAGAAGACAACAAAACAGAGTTAGAACAAAGTTCTTGCTAAATGCACACAGTATAAGTCTCAAAAGAAAAAAAAAAAAAAACAAACACCCAACTTCAAATTCAAAAATTATCCAAGTAAGTTTTCTACATTTAAAAATTTAAGTTTTAGCAGATCTATTCATTCCACAATACCAACTCATTTAAAAGAGAAGGTCTTAGATTCTAGAAAACTTGCCATTAAGATTAACAGTTGTATTTAAATTCTCTAGTAAACGTGGAAGTAAAAAGTATCTTAATAATATTATTGGCCAGATGACCTCCCTGTATAAAGAGAACAGTGTTTACAAAAGTTTCAAGAGAAGGATGAACATAGATCTAGAACCTGCAATTTCAAGCTGCAGCAATAATAGCATATATAATAAAAATAGTAAGCAATGTAACAATATATACTTTTTAAAGTGGATGTTTCAGTGGCATAACATATCAGTGAGATTTAAAAAGACGACTAATTGGCAATAAGTCATGCAGAAACTATGGCAAACTTGAAACATTTCATTATGCCAGCCATACAAAGCTGTTAGAGTGCTATTCACAACAAATTACCAGCAACCACTGGAAAACTACAACCCAATAATCCTTCAGTAATCTTCCTATAGCTTCTTAAAAGATATAGTAAAACAAAAATAACTTAAAATAATTGGATACTTAATTTCTCATTTCCAGTAACTGCTAAGCTAAATCTACTTCTAATGGTGGGGGGGGAAGGATAAAGAGGGAAGCTGTTGCTGTGGAAATGTATCTGTTAATCTACAAAAAACAGAACATAGACCACACTGTTCAAATTCATTCAGAACTCAAAACATACCATGTATGCCAAAAACTCCTCAAAGATCCAAAACTATTATAGAAATAATTTGACAGATGAGCTAATGTTTTATAAATGACTAATTTCACTCAATGTAATAAAGTCACCAACATATTCATATCCTGTAGTTATGGCAATACATGCTAAATAAAGAAAGTTGATTCAGTTATGTGCTTTATTATATAATGGCTCTCTAGACAAAAGTTCCGTGTGACAAAAATGAAGGTTTTATTTCTGTTTACATGGCAATGACTTGCAAATCTTGTCAACACTTCCCAAATAGTTAGGAAAAGCCAGAAAGTATCCAAGTTTCTTTGTTTGGGATTTTTTTTAATTACAAACTGAAATACATAGAATCTTTAGTGAAAATTCTGTTTCTCACAAATTATTCCATCATGTCAGGTAGCACCATATCTTGAGAGCAACACAAATTTCAAGGTAACAGATGCCAACCTCCACCCTTTCCTTTAGATTCCCAGAATAGGCAAAGCACTCAGATTCTCAGCGATTTTAGCCAAACCTGTTCATATGGGACATCTTAGTCCATTTTAACTCTTAAACAGAGTGCACTATTTGCAGAAGGTTAAAAAAAAAAAAAAAAAAAGAAGAGAGAGACTACTAAGACGGACAGCTATTTTAGAGATTTTAGCTATTTTAGAAACAGTTCCTCTGGCAATTGGGGTGATGTCGCATACAGTCCATACACGCAGGGTCTGTGGACTACAAGCTGGGGGGGTGGAAAATAATCTCAACTTCTTTTTCAGTACAAGAGAGGTAATAACCCTCCTTCCTGTCCCCCACACCTCAAACAGCAACAGGCAGGGTCCAACTCTAATCTTCAGAGCAGAAAAATGAGATAAACAACAATCACGTCCTTAGCATGTGGTAATAGCAAAGTAGTTTCTCCAAATATTTTGGAAGACCTCCCTATATCCTTGTACAGCTGATCCACATTTTGAAGATTTTTTGGAAACAAGGCTTTTTGGTTTTAAAATGACTAAGCATAAAGCATGGTAGACAGTGACAAGAATGACCCAAATAAAAGGCAATTCCTTTGGGAATACAGTGCTGAGCACATCTGTGAGTTCTCTGCAGTAGTTACTAGAAATTTTGCTTGGCAAATGCTTTGTAACGGGAATGTACATTACCATTGGCTTTCTGTCAGAAGTTACTCTAATCGACAGTCAGAGGAGGGAGGGAAGGGGGTTCCTTCTTATCATCAAATGTTCAAGTATTAAAGAAGCATACTTCTTTCCAAAAACCCATGACATTTTACTACAGCACCTTGTTTTCCAGTCTAAAGCTTTATATCCATAATATTAATTTGATTTATAATTTGTCAATAAGACATATTTGTCAGGCATACAAATTACATGCAAGAAGATTGCATCTTCCCATTCTTGCCTCTAGTCTTTGATTTCTAAGAATGTGATGTTTGCTTTGGTACCAGATTCCCTGGGATTTCCAGCAGAGCAAAGAATTTATTTACACATAAATAAAAGCGGCACAGATGCAGCCCTTCATGAATGGGACTTGACATGTCAACAGCGAGAACATGTCAGCAACAAACACTTGTATCTCATACATACCACTTGCTCTCTCCTTTACCCGTTCATTCTCCACCTAATAATACTGTATTACAACCAGAAAACGTGATGCCTTCTGCTATGGCTGCACCAAAACCAGATAGAAAAAATGGTATTTAAAAGAATCACCAGAAAGCAAAGACAATCTAAGTAGAAACTTCAATGTAAAACATTGTGAATGCATCATGGCCCAAGGTAGAAAAAGCACAGATCATGCCAGAGGCATCCCTTTTCAACACAAAGACTTATCAGCAAGAAAATACTGCGGCGTGACGTTTATAGACCACTCCACATATCCTCAGCAACATACACTCAGCAAAATGCGCAACCACCATCTCCATTCTTTATATAGTGAACAAACTTAAAGAGGACAGAATGACTTTGGGAACTTTTTCCTACTTCTTATTTCTAATATCGACTTTGAAGTTGCTATAGCAGAAATCAAAGGCATGATAAGCAGCAAGTTTTTGCCTACAAATACTTCTTCGATGACTACCAGGAACACTGATGGAAACTTTCCTGATCTGTTTTAATCTGCAGTTTTTATTGCAAAATACATCTTTGGTGGATGAAACAGAATTTTTATTTGGATACTAGAAACAATGACAGACATAAAAGTAGTCATTCACTTTCCTGCCTCTTCTATATTATAGCTTTCTGTTTTGGCATCCCCATAACAAGTCACTCCTTGGGATTCATTTAAACTTCTGCCAGCAATGGTGGACTACCAAAAATAGGTCAACAATTGAAGTTTGTTTCTGTGTTGTTCTCTATTGCCTTACTGCAGATTACTATGCCACAATTCCCAGACGGAGGGCCTACAAATGGCTGGTAGGCAGTGCATCATGCAACAGTGCTTTCATAGGAATTGGTATCATTCCTTCCACCTTGTTGTTTTAATTGGATTGTCAACGCAAAGAAAAATCTTCCTATTCTTTCTTCTGAAGTAGGAAGCAACAGGAATTCTTGAGCAGGTGTTTAAGAATGTGAGTGTGACTTGCTTGTACAGTCGATTTAACACCATAAAATACACTTAGAAAATAAGTTAATTACAGTATTTACTAGATTTTATGTGACAAATATAGTGTGCAAATTGCAGGACACAGTTGCTTTTGTGTGCAAAAGTAGGCAAATCTATATTCTCTATGTTACATAGTGCTTATGTGTAATAAAGATATACAAAAACTTTCTTAGTAATTAAGATGACTGGAATGAAGTAGTAATTGGGTGGGGGAAGCTATCCATGTGAAATTATCTCCTTAAAGACTACCAGCAATTAACTAATAATCAAAGTTATGAATGACATTCTGTATTCATTAGATGCACATTAATGTCCCATGTATTTTTTTTTAAAAACAGATTCAATGAGCTTTCAGTGAGCATGGCCGGAGAGTACACAGCCTCATTCACACTAAGAACCAGTCTTTCTATACACTAAAAAAAAAAAAATTTATATATAATAAAACACTCAACATAAAATGTTTTCCCTGACTCAGATCTCCTTGCTGGAGGCTGTGACCGGACACCTCTCACCCTGGTTACACAAGTTTGTGGACTCTTTTTGTTCCCAAGTCTGCCAAAGGAGCCAACCGACTTCCTGGAGGCTCTCCCCTCCGAGACCCCTTTCTCACCAAATTAGCTTCTAGACAGGTTCCATGCAGGTAACAGGTCTTAGGCTTCTCAGACCTTACAAAAATAGACTATCCTTTTACATGTACACCATTAATGTTTACATTACCATAAGACTTATATAAACGTAAGAGAGACAGGAATGTCAAAGTATTACACAACCACCCATACTACGTCATCTACAGTAAAGGATAAAACCAGGGGGTTCAGCACTTCAGTAGGAGCAGTGTTGAGTGCATTAAGAAACTTGCTGGAATATTCTTTTCCTTATACTGTCTTAAACACCAGTGAGTTTACTCAAGAACTTTTAAGAACAAATGAATGCATTTTGACACACTTGCTATACAGTCTTTTCTGCCTGATAGATGGATCCAGAGGCAGTTTCCAGCCATGCATAGGCTTCAAAACCAGTTCAGCGCAACCGTTGTTCCTTGGCTTAATGACTCTGGCTCTGTCTGCTTGGTGCTGCAGCAGTCGGAGTTCAGCCTGCACAGGCCCTATGGGGTCACCCCTTGAATGGGGTAAGAATGAAGGGAGAAGTTCTGCTGTTGCTCTCTATTGGCAGTAGTTTGCTTCCAGATCAGTTTCAAGCTGCTGAATATCATTTTTTGTGCCCTGGACTGACCCAGCAATTGAAGCTATTTTGTCTTGCTCTTATACATCTTACTCAAAGACATAGTCTGGAGCAATGAAGGTTTACAATGCTATTTTTCCTCCCCAGTCCCACACACAGCATTTAGTACTGCATTATCAAAGTGACCAAGATTGCTGATGTAATATCACTGGCCCTCAAAGGGAATATAAGCTTACTCATGGACTAACTGTCTTCCTCGCTATTTCAGATATTAGAGATTTTGCAGTTTTAAAGTCTGAACAAGGATTCTTCATACATCTGTCACTGATAAGGCAATTATATGTATTTATATGTCCAAAGTCCTTCACACGATGGAAAAGCGAAGGTTTTGGTTTCCAAAAAGAACTCCTATTTTTCCACTGGTGCTCCTCAGGGCCTAGTATTTATTAAACTTAAGTCTAATGCAAGATTTATTAGGCTATTCAGGCCTTTTAGCTTCTCTCACATATGGCTTGTTTATTTGCTATTTTGCCTCAGCAGTTCATGCAGTGTATAAATATGTATGACATTCATTTAGCATTTATATGGATACAAGCAAATACATATGGGTGGCCCTGTACAGAAAAAACTGGATTCCTAAAGCCTGAACAACCTTAAGTTTGTTTCTTATGTCTTAATCCTGAAAACCCCTTACACAAAGGCTAGAATTTACTCAGTTAGCTTAATTGACTCTGGTATGGTTGATTAAAAAGTAAGAAATTTTCACATCAGACTTTAGCATGAGTTTGGAAACAGTCACATGTGACTATTGCTACAAATAATAGCATTCGCTTTAAATTGCCTTGCGTACTCATAAGAAATCTGCGCTGTCTCACAACAGCAATACTTCATGGTATGCGTTTTATTTTTCAGCCGTTTTGACAAACTATTCAAAAAACTTTTCTTGCAGCTCTATGGCAGTCCTTCCCTTTAAAAGCCAGATCCTTACAGGTACCAGCAGTCTTCAAATATGTTGTTGAATAAGAGAAAACTTGAAATTAGGACGTTTAAAATTGCAACCAAAATGAGAGCCAAGTGCTATGCCGAGGATCTTTGCCAGCTGGAAGCTGGTATTGTGTGAACAGCTGGAAAAGTATAAGCTTCTGGTTTACAATTTTACAAAGATCTTGTAGGATTACACAGTATCTCCCTTAAACTTTTCCACTTATTTGAGACAAATTCCTGGCTTTAGGGGCTGCTCTTTTTTACAAACCCCTGTAACTCAATCGTTTTTTGGACAGTTAGTTCAAAAAAAGGAAGAACAGTAGCTATCTGAAACGTGTCAAAGATTTGGAAAGCTAGAATATATTCTCTCTAAACAGGATAAAATTATCTGTCAAGAGGGGGTAGATAAGATGTCAAAGAACCATTACAGAGACGGTCCACCATAATGCTACTATCTCTTTCTAGTCCCGTAAGATGTATATTCCTAAGCACAGACATGTATGCATACAAAAAGCCATACCAAGTCAAATTAGAAGTAACAATAAGTTGGGAGAAGTTTGATTTTTAAATTTCAGCACTAGCTTTTCTTATTATTATTTTTGCTTTTTAAAATACAGCCCTCAGTAACTTTGAATCAGTGTTGCACGATCAATGAGCATATACTCTAAAATCAATGAAGCCAAAGATAAAGTCGTTCAACACCCCACCTATAATCTATCAACCCTCCATCCCAGTTCCCTCATTTCTGTCCCTCAACACATATACCCCATCTTCCTTTTTATTACCGACACACAGTGCCTATAGTAAGGCCAATAAAACATGAAACAAAACAAATCATTTACATCAGATCTGCAGTTTCACAGAACTCGTCATCCAAGAATAACTACACAGGCCATTGCTAGTACTTCTCCTTCGCAGGCAGCGTATGCCAAGGGAAGAGGTTTACGCAAGGTCACCCAGTGAGTCAGCAACAAATTATGAAAAGGACTCCGGGCGGCGAGTCGTATGTGCTTGGACTGCAGCTCAGCAGTTAACCCTGCCTCGGAAGGAAACCTGCGCTTTGTATACCTAACGGCATCAATTAGCTCTGTTAAGGCACAAATTGAGCAACCTCTTTGATGTTGTTTGTAGTGTATTATTAGTAAATGCTTCAATTCTAACAGCACAGTTAGAAGTATCTACATTTCTCAGTTACGCAGAGCAGCTATGCAGTGCACAAATCCTCTGTGCTCAATAAAGACTTCATAGTGATTGTGAAAAAACCACAGGTATGTACATCTGCAAATTCTGTGCTTCTCAGTGCTCCCTCCCAGGTTTCAACAAAGACTTAAAATTTAATAAATATCAGAATCCAGCTAGCATATTATTCCACCTACTCGTAAAAGGGAGATTTTTGTACTCAGAGACAGCATGTTAAAGTGATTCGCAGGAGCAGATGACAGAAGTTTCATTCTCCCAGAAACCTTGGCAAGTCCAATTAAACAAAGACAAGCGTAACAGTTTGAAACAGGCACTGTTTGATACAAAGACATCACTATCTTTCAGTAAAGGACTTCACGCTAGTTTTACACAAAGAGCTGCTTCCAATTAAAATCATAGTCATAGGGGATGGGAGAAAAAAAAAAAAAATCCAAATGCTCTTCAGGTACTTGCCTTTATGGAACAATTACCCATGACGGAGCAACACCCCTCTCCAGCCATTTTGCCAAGAGCACCAAAAGGAAGTGCTGTAGAGATGCAGTAACATGAAGCATGCTGGCTGTTCAGTTCTAGTTCTCTGTTAATTCCAGTCAAGTTATTTACCAAACTGAATTCTTCAGATGTCTTTACCATGCGGATTTCATGTCTGACAGTGGCACGCTTCACAACAGATCGTATAAAATTTTACAGCTATTACTGAAAATGCATCTACCAGTCAAAAGGTATTTAGGTATTCAGGGACACAAAGAGCTAGTGGTATTTCTTAAAATAGGCAATCAATGTATGTTGATAAGTGCAACTTATCTACCATAGATTTTTCAGTCCCTAAGACTGAACACTACAAGCCCTGTTTCAGTTACTGCTATGCACAGAAAGAGGGGAGGCTTTGACATTTTGGGTTCTTCTTTATTCAATAGCTGCACCAAAGGCACACCTCACATGTACAAAAGAAAGTCTAAGACTAGTGGATACCAAAACTACAACCTCAATATAGGCTTTTTTTAATATACTGGATTATATTCTCCCTCTGCCCCATCTTCTCTCCCATCTTCATGTTCTACAGAGGATGAACTCGCTCTCTCTCTCCCATTGTAGACAAATACCTCATCACTTCTTTCCGTTCTCCTCATCACATTAATATCCTTTGTATGCCATGAGTACTAAATGCCTTCTCCTCTAGAGATGTTCTGGCTGATACATATCTAATTAAAGTCAGAACAAGTCTTCTTAGCTCAACATAAGCTGGCCTTTGAAGATTGCTTCTTGTGTTTCAGACCTGATTAAAAGACTGCATGCCCAAGACCTTGTCTAACTCTTCCACTGCCATCAGCTCGATTTAACAAAAGCTAGGGGGGTGCCCCTGTCTGCAAACAGTGCCTCGCCAGTTTAAAGATTCACTGTCCTTTCTTGAGGAGTAAACACCTACAAACAGGGACTGAGTAAAAAATGTTGGAGCAATTTTGGTCATTAAGGAACAGAAAGATAGGAATCCACTGAGTTATATTTTAACAGAGCTTTCCCTTCACTTTCATACAATGAAGTACAGCTTCTAGCCTCCCTAGCAGGAGCTGGAATTACCAGCTGTGAAAATTTGAGTGTCATAAAAATATGGCTGTCATGGCTTTCTCAAGATACATTAGAGAAACTAATTGTGTTCCACTAAGTAAATAAATTAAAAGTAGAAACACACCTCCCAAAGCCTGGTGTCTGAAATCCTTTTTCCTTCCTCTCCTCACACATTTTTATAGCATATAATACATATATAAAAATTTACTGACACACAGTAACACATACACCAAAGCAGGATGCTGTCATTAAACACTGTTCAGAAATGGATAGAGATTTGGCAGGATAAGTCCGTTTCTGGGATGCCTAACGTCCTGGTGCCTCAGCCCCAGACACAGTGACCCCACCAAAGCATCACACTGGTGTTCACAAAGGTCAGGAGGAACTTTGGCTGGAACGTGCAATACCCCAGTAAAACAGCCACAGTCCGTAGTGGTGACACAGGGAGGAGCCAGCCTGAGGGGCACAGCACCTGGGGGAGGTACCCTGAGCAGGGTGGGGTTTCCCACGTTTGTTACACTCCCTTTGGCATTTCAAAGATCTGTCCATAAAAATGTGTAAAATACCCAAGTTTCAGGAACATGAGTATGGGAACCAGAGACAAACCTGCTTCTAACACTTCCACAAAGCAGTTCCTCACAGCTCTCATCATTGTGACATATGCTGAGCTTAAAATTCTTGCTGGCCTGTCAGCAGTAACATAGCTCAGCTTATTTTACTTTGCCAGATCATGAAGTTCAAGCTCAGCATCTCTAACTGCAGATCAGTGATGTTCACATGCCCAGTCTGTCCCCTTTTTTTTTTTTTTTTTTTTTTTTTTTATTTCGGCCCGCCCGCCTAAATTTTCAAAAAAAAAAAAAAAAAAAAAGTAAGTCCAGTTCCAGGAGAAAAGTAAGCCCAGTTCCAGGAGAAGTGTAAACTTGCTTTACATTTGTTTGCTCTATAACAAGTTAATTTTGAAATTAATATTTTTCTAACATTATGTCAGGAAATATCAAGTCAAATTCTTTGCAATAACAAATACATTGTACCAAATATTTTTTATTCACAATTCAGTTAAGATGGTTTATCTCAAATAAAATTACCTGCAATACTAACTATGACCTGATCTGTTTTCCTGACAGAGTTAAAAGTATTGATTTATTTTTCGCTTTCTTTATAACACCATCTTTAATGCAAAACATACAATAATGAGCTTCAAAAAAAAAAACTGCACTGCATTATTATCTATAACTTGAATGCTGAAAATAAATGTTTTGAGAAATTCTTTGTCTTGTTTCAGGTTTGTTTGTTGGTTTTTTAATTTGGTTTTCCCATGTTTGATAAATCACTTGGCTTTATACCACCCTTTTTTTACTGTGTATTTATATGAACCCCTGCCAGTAAATAAAGTTTCAGATGAAACAGACTGCTGCTGCTTGAGTCAGCAAAGATATACTAGAAAAAGAAAACTAACATATGCATGCTACTGCATCGAAGTATCCATATTTATTAGGGACAATGGAACAATAAAGTCAAGGAAAGTGCAACCATCAGCAGAAGTGCACATGTTGCTGATAAAATATATTGAAGAAGCCATGTAAAAGGGATGCAGTCCTTAGATACAATTCAGCTGGCTTATACTT